>NW_024756024.1:252500-375000 GCF_018991925.1 Homarus americanus
GATATGAAAGAATTCCTTCAGTAGGTCAGAGACGATGATTGAAGGAGTAGGAAGGGGGGTGGGGGTGAGGAGAGAGAACTGAAGAAAACCATTAATTTGTTTTTTTTTTATTTATTTCAGTTAGGCATTTGGTTTTGTGGAGATTTATTATTATTATTATTATTATTATTATTATTATTATTATTATTATTATTATTGTTATTGTTATTGTTATTGTTATTATTATTATTATTATTATTGGGTGAGTGGGTGGGTCGGAGGGCAACGTACTATTTACGGCACCTCTGACGGGCGGCGTTAGTTTCCACCAGCCGGGGGCCTCAGCACATCAGAGGTTTCTTCACCTTCGCCGCCTATTCATCGATTCCTTCACCTGGAGGAGCTTCCACAAGGTCGGATCTTCTACGCTTAAAGGAGAACAAATCTTAAGAGATACATGGTAAGACCGATACTCTTACTATGAGGGATCTTCTGAATCTCTAACACTTCAGAATTTTTGTGATACTAAGAGAGAAATTTGCTTCTAAGATCCAAGAATGAAAAAAAAATCATAAATTGGTGCAAAGAAAAGTAATACCACCAATAATGTTTACTCTCCATGTTCTAGTGATCATCCCCGCCTCTACTTTACAACTGTTTATAAGTATCAATATAAGTATACCAAGTTTCCTTTCCCCCACACCCGTAAGTGAGGATCAGAAGTACCCGTAATATACTTTTATTCTTGCGACACCTACATCTAGTTCTCGCGATGGCGTTGAGGTACTGGCGTCCAGGCGGGGGTGACCACAGCCAAGCTTCTCGTCCTTGTCTCATGAAATTCACATAGAGATGGAGGGATCTGTTGTCAAGCCCCAGCAACAAAGTTTGGAGAAAGTTATAACCGATGACTTGGGTGACGCTGCTGAAGCCGAGGTCAGTTCCTATAGGTGAATAATTAATCTTTTCATAGATGACCAAGAAAAACGTTTATATTTTGGCGAGAATTATATAATCTGATAATTTCCTGGATAATCTGTTTCATTTAGAGGTATATATTTACTTATGATTATATCTGAAAACTCTTGTTGGATAATTTTCATCCTTAGTAATACCACATGTTACTGCTATCTCTATCTCTCTCTCTCTCTCTCTCTGGAAATTACTCTTCCTTTGTCTTCCTTTCCCTCTCTTTTTAATCTCTCTTTGTCTTCCTCTCTCTCTCTCTCTCTCTCTCTCTCTTTTTTAATCTCTCACTATGTCTTCCTCTCCCTCTCATTTTTATATCTCTTTTTCTCTCTTACTTATTCTCCCTCATTCTCTCATCCCCGTCAAAAATCTCTACCACTTTCCTCGACTACACCGAGATGGTCGTCCTAAACCCATCACAGGCAAAGTTGTTGCCTCTCTCCCTGCCTATGCTCCAGTCTAGGCAAACGTATCCTCCACATCACCACCTTTATCCACTTATATCAAGAGCATCCTCCACTTTGTTCCACTTTATCCACTCCTAAACTCGGGTTGGAAGCCTGAGGTAAAGCCGAGTTATGGTTAAGGCCCAGAGTAACAGGTGGAGGCCCTCGTCACGGCTGCCGTCACTGGGGAGGTCATGTGTTACTCGCCTGTACTTTACTCTACCTGAAACCTGATTCTGAGACGCATAACGTTAAAATTTATCTTCATGGTCCAGTGGAAATGTTTGTTTACTCCCGGCATCGGAGTTTAAGGCGGACATCATACTCTATTTGTGGGGAAGAATTACGACTAAATAATGTCGTTGTATATGAGACAGTGGGTTTTCTTTTTTACAGTGTATTATTAAGATTTTTTGAGTTTTATTCCACACACACACACTACTACTACTACTACTACTACTACTACTACTACTACTACTACTACTACTATGCTGTCACTCGGAATCGAGTATGACAATCATCCAGCTATGGTAAAATGATATGGGTTATTAGGGATGTCACCTAGGTTAGTGAGTTTTAAGATGATTAAAAAGCCTGATACGGGACCGGCAGAGTCGTCCACATACGTTGCACATGTGGAGGACTCCATATACTGTGGGAGGGGCGATGGCAGCGTCTTTCCGACGTTGGCGCTTATCTGCCTCGGTTTGCAGTCGGGCTAACTCGAAAGTATTGACACTCTTCCGTGTGGTGCTCCTCCAAGCGTTACGATGTGGAGTAATCGACTCCCAGGTGAGGGGGTCGATTTGGCACCTTTTCAGGTTTGTCTTAAGACTATCCTTATACATTTTCAGTTGCCCGCCAGCGTTACGTTTACTATTCGTTAGGTGACTGTAAAGTACACACACACACACACACACACACACACACTTTTTTATTACATAACATTAAGTAATGCACCTTGTGTATATATATATATATATATATATATATATATATATATATATATATATATATATATATATATATATATATATATATATATATATATATATATATATATATATATATGTTTGTCATTTTCACATCTATATCACTCTTAATTATCACCACTAACACAATAATACACGATTCATACACACCCGGGCAAATAGCTATTCTTTCTGAACAATTTTTGATTATACTGATGCAGGTCACTTTGTATGATTGCCACAAGTGTTTCGTTATGGATGAGTCAGTCATGATGTGATTACTTTTGCATTTTATAACATCCACGGCGGGCGGCGGGGTGGTGCTGGTGGGGTACTGCACAGCCTGTAATGCCATCTGGTGACTGTTTCTGTTAATCGCTTAAAAGGATTTGATATTATTATCTTGAATGCATAAGATGATTCGGTATTATTACCCTGAGAGTATTAGAGGATTCAATTAGTTACCTTGAATGTATAAAATAATTCGAAATATTGTCGTAAAAAATAACTAATTACCTGACGAGAATAAATTAAAGATTTCATGAGCTATCGTGACCTAACCTAACCTATATAAAGGGTTCAAGACCGAAAAATCCCAAGTTTATAACCAAGCATCAACGTCAATGTAATCAAATGGCTGAAATACGAAATCCCGGTAAAGACGATTTGAAAGTTTTTGTTTTCTTTTCGTTATTTAGAAGCAAATATTTGATGCGTTTTGCCCAGTGCCTAATATTACTTTTTCTGTATTGTGTTAGAGAGAGAGAGAGAGAGAGAGACAGAGAGAGAGAGAGAGAGAGAGAGAGAGAGAGAGAGAGAGTTTCATGTACCTATTTTCGTACTCAGGTTCGGTTTAAGGTATAAGCTTCATGCCTCGCTTCTAAATGTATTAAATGTTAATATTTGTAACATCAACACGACCCGGCACTCAAGGCACCAGCTATGCGAATTAACCCTTAATATTCTTCTGTCGTGTTAATTTTCTTCCCTGTTAAGTTAGTCTGGTGTTATATAGGCAAGTATTTAAGAATAGGTCAGGTTAGGTTACATTTGAATAGGTTAGGTTGGGTTAAGTGGTAAGTTAGGCTAAGTTAGGTTAGGTTATACTAGGATAACTTCGGTTAGTTTAAGTTGGGTTAGGGTAAGTCGAGTTAGGTTATATAAGGTTTAGATTGGATTAGGTTAGGTTAGGTTCACTGTCATAACTCTTACTGTAGGTGCATCTCGCATCATGCACACATGTACAGCACAATTTATTCAACAGGTAAATAAGAGAAATCTCGAAATATCCCAAGCAAGAACCTCCACCCACTTATCCTTCACCCTCAATGAACCCGAACTAAAAAAATAATAATAATTAAAATTTCGGTAATTACTGGTTGAATAGACTCGCTACGTCCAGGTCATTAGTGTTCACCTCGACCACTTGACCTTCATCAAGCAGGTTTGGTGTCTCGGGAGTCACAAAGATTCGTAGGAACGCAAAATTCTTCTTTTCTCTTCTCTTCCCCATAATTGGAAATAAAACAGCTTCTAATTGGTTCTCTTAAGCAACGGCACAGAGATTACGTTCAATATACCTTTGACAGTTTCTAGTTATCCTCCTCTTGGATATTTAGGACATTTAGACGAAAAAATTAAATAAAATGTCACGTACGAGTGTTTGGTAACGTGCAGGTGGGATACTGGCGTGTGTTAGGGACTCAGTTGGGCGAATTCAGTGATCGAGGAGCTCAGTGGGTTTGTGGTTTACAGAGGAATGTATTTGGACTTTTTCTCTATGAGTGGCCGAGGGCTCTTGTGACTGTGGTAGGAGGACTGGACTCTTAGCAATTAACTTGGCGGTGAAAACTTTATGTAGTGAGTGAGTGAGTCATTAAGGTGATTCATTCATGTGTAGGAACTCGATGAAAAATTAATAATCTGCGTGGATTCAGTTGCTGGAGTGAGAGGGGATTTAGTGTGTTTGTGTGTGTGTGTGTTATAAATTAATCTATCCTTACCTGCACACACACACACACACACACACACACTCAGAGTCTCCCAAATAGTTTCCACCAAAGAGGGATTTATCTTTTCAGTTCGAATTGTCTTTCCCATCTCTCAGGAATCGAACCGTGTTTACTAGAAGCCCGGGACGACTATTTCATCCCCTCAGCTAAAGGAATCTCTCCAAGTTAGGTCTCTGACATACGTATATTGTGGTTTTCTTCTTCTTCTTCTTCTTCTGTAGGTTAATGGACGTAGGTTGGGAGTGAAGAAAAATACGTCTCTTGCCATTACGAGTTAGATTTGGACATTGATGTTCTTTTTAAGAGGTGTGGAGACAGTTTATTTTTTTATGCTATATTCCGATTTTTTTTAAGATTACACGCAGGAGATGAGAGAGAGAGAGGGGCTCTGGATTAAGATTGAGAAATTGACCTTGATTTTCAAAGTAATGCCTGAAATTTGATTAGGTATGGGTTAGGTTAGGCAAGGTTTGGTTACGTTAAGTATAATTAGATTAGGGGAGCGTCCATCTGTCTTCAAGCTCCACCACAATGATTAATCTCTTGGCATTATCCATCTCAGACGGCCTATAGAGCACTGGCCATTACCCCTTTCTCCCCCTCACCCTTCACCCTTATCCCTTACCCCCTTTCCTCCCATTTCCTATCACTCCTCCCCGACCATCTCTTACCCTTCACCTTCACCCCTTTCCTCCCATTCCTATCAATCCTCCCCTACCATCTCTTACCCTCCACTCCTTCCTTTTTCGTCGTCACTCCCCTCCCTCCCACAATGCGTCCCGGGGGAGCAGCGAGGAGGGGGGTCTGGCCATTGAGGGTCGTTGATTGCGCGGCCTCCCACTGACCCGCTGTGAAAAGCGACGTAATGAGTCTCGTGACAAGTCCCGCCTCCATTGTCCACCTCCATATATCAAGGTGACCATAGTCTCACCCTATAGGAGTTAAGAGTTTCTACTGAGAGACTTATATATCACTCACCATATATTAGTTTCTGTTGAGGGATATTTTTTTACCTTAAGAAATATCATTACATTAATCACTTATATGAGGTGCCCCCAAAATAGCTTTGAATTTGCAGGTGAAGTTGACATGACTCAAATCGGTAACTAAAGAGCCATTAATCTTGACGAAATATCACGGTTTGCTTACACGTGAATATCCACAGGTCTTAAGATACAGTATATATGCATTAAATAGCTCGTGTTGTTAAAGGGGAACAGAGTCGAGTCTTGGATTATCAGTAACGAGAAAATGACACTAAATATAATATGCAAACCATCACTCAAATTACCATCAGATGTGTATGAATTATCCATGAGTGTAAATTTTTATATATGATGAACAGGGATAATTACACCTCCCCTCCCCTAAAAAAATCACCGCTTATAACTGTACAGACTGTCTAATGGATGGAGACAGACGTAATAACGGACCACAGACTCTACGTCTCTTAACACGTTGGGGGGGGGGGTGACCTTTCTCTTAAATCATAGGTATTTTTCAGCAGGTGTGACGACTCCCCTTGGCAGTGATGTGTGGATGGCGATCATGGGGGAGGGGGGATGTGGGCATATTTCTCTTTAGTGTGTGTGTGTGTGTGTGATGGTGGGAGGTAGATAACATTACTCCTTCAGATGTAGTTCACTTTTCACTTGTGGTGGGAACTCTTGGGGTGTAGACGAAGGATCATTATTATTATTATTATTATTATATATATTATATTATTATTATTATTATATATTATTATTATATATTATTATTATTATTATTATTATTATTATATTAATATTTATGATGAAAATACATAATGAATAATTCAGTGAGGATAATACTTGAATGTTCAGTCCTCTTAACCTAACCTAACCTAACCTAACCTCACCTCCAACCCTCCAACCTTCCCTCACCCCTCCAACCTCCAACCTCCCCTCACCCTCCAACCCTACAACCTCCCTCACCCCTCCAACCTTCCCTCATCCCTCTAACCTTCCAACCTTCCCCTCACCCTCCAACCCTACAACTCTCCTCACCCTCCAACCCTCCAACTCCCTCACCTCCAACACAACACCAACCCTCTCAACCTTCCCTCACCCTCCAACCCTCCAACCTCCTCACCCTCCAACCTCCCCTCACACCACCAACCCTCCAACCTTCCTCACCCTCCAACCCTACAACCTCCCTCACCCCCCTCCAACCTTCCCTCATCCCTCATCCCCTCCAACCTCCCCCACCCTCCAACCTCCCTCACCCCTCCAACCTCACCCCCCCTCAACTTCCCTCACCTCCTCCCTTCCCTCCAACCTTCCCTCACCCTCCAACCTTCCAACCTTCCTCACCCCCTCCAACCTTCCCTCATCCCTCCAACCTCTCCCTCACCCTCCCCTCCAACCTTCCCTCATCCCTCTTCCCTCCAACCTTTCCCCTCCACCCCTCCAACCTTCCCTCACCCTCCAACCTTCCTCACCCCCTCCAACCTCCCTCACCCTCCAACTCCCCTCATCCCTCTAACCTTCAACCTTCCTCACCCCTCCAACCTTCCCCTCACCCTCCAACCTCCCTCACCTCCAACCTTTCCTCACCCCCGCAACCTTCCCTCACCCTCCCCTTCCTTCAACCTTCCCTCACCCCTCCAACCTCCTCACCCCTCAACCTCTCCTCACCCCCTCACCCTCCAACCTTTCCTCACCCCTCCAACCTTCCCTCACCCCTCCAACCTCCCTCCCCTCCAACCTCCAACCTTCCTCACCCTCCAACCTTCCCTCCAACCTTCCTCACCCTCCCTTCCTCCACCCTCCAACCTCCCTCACCCCTCCAACCTCACCCCTCCCTCCCTTTCTCCATTCCCTCACCCTCCAACCCTCACCTTCCAACCTTCCTCACCCCTCCAACCTTCCCTCACCCCTCCAACCTCCCTCACCCTCCAATCCCCTAACCTAACCTTCCAACCTTCCTCACCCTCACCCTCCAACCTTCCCTCATTCCTCTCTCTACCCTCCAACCCTCACCCTCCAACCTCCTCACCCTCCAACCTTCCCCTCACCCTCCAACCTTCCTCATCCCTCCATCCCTCCCTCACCCCTGATGATTACCCCTGACTTAAAAATTAATCTCGCTTAGGAAGGTAATTTGTGTCATTAAAGATCGATTTTTCTAATAATTATCTTCCTTTTATCACTTAATCCTGACTACCCCCACCAGTCCAGTCACTGTAACAAAAGACTGATTGAGACTGTAGTGACTGGTGAGGTTTTTATATGTTGAATGTTAGAATGTTATAACTGGTTAGCTGAATGTTAAGTTGTAGTTACTGGTGCCTGGGTGTGTGTTAGATTGTAGAGAGAAAGAATGTGTGTGTGTGTGTGAGAGAGAGAGAGAGAGAGAGAGAGAGAGAGAGAGAGAGAGAATATTTACACCCTCAAATTTCTCGCCTATCATAAAAATGCATAAAAAAAACAGCAAAAGTATCAGTCCAGTGATGATTTAATTTTTGAGTTAAAAATGTAATAATGTAATTCACTCCAAATAGAAAAATGTAATTAGTGGTAATCATAACTCGGATTTATATTCATGCGTAGGGACAACGTTGATAATTCCCATTTGGGTGAGAAATTATTAATATAATCACTTGTATGATTTTTTAATAGGCCAAATAATTTTATTTTCATACCAAATTATTTTCTGAGCTAAATTATTTTTCATGTTTTGTAAAATATTTTCTCAGGGCAAATTATTGTTTCTTAATTTTCAAGGTAGTTTCTTTACACAAATAATTTTGTATTTTATAAGCCATTGTATTTTTCATCCAGTATACGCTTCATAATCGCCAACGTATTTTTTGCGATCTAAACTGTATATTCATGAGGTAACTTATCTTTTCATTATCGCCAAACTATAATTTTTGTGGGAGTAAATGTCCTCATATGATCATGAGTAAATCTTTATGAGCACCAAAATATCCCTTTATGAGCTAAAGTATTTTTCATGTTCCAATTATATTTTTAACCCAATTATATTTTTTTTGAATCGGCAAAAATAACAATTATCAACCAAACTTTTTTCAGAAGCCAAATAATTACTTTCACTGTGCTAAGTAGAATATGCTGTCAAGAGCCAAATTATATATTATTTTCGTAATTATAAAAAAAAGTTTGTTGTAATCAGTGGAATATTCTGTTATAATCACCAAATATTCGTTAATGATCCGACAAACTATACTTCTAATTAACAGTAAAATATTTAAATTTCTCTCTTTTTCTGTTTCTATTTCAATTTCTCTCTCTTTTCTCTCTATTTCAATTTTACTTTCTCTATATCTCTCTCTTTTTTAACGAGCCAAGTTATTCTTTACTAATATATAGGCTTCCGTTTCCAGGCCAAAATATTTTGTTGTATAACTTTTGCAGTTGAAACACCGAAAACTAAACCAATAAACTTTTACGACTAATTTTGATACTAAAATTATTGTAGCTTTTATTTCCGAGCCAAAGTATTCTATTATAATATAAAGCCAAAATATTGTATCATGATCACCAAATTATTTTATTGTATTTTCCAAAGTATCTTGATATTGCAGTGTTTTGTCATAATAAGCAAAGTATCGTATTATAGTCACCAAAGTATCGTATTGTAGTTAACAATGTATCGTATTATAGTCATCAAAGTAACGTATTATAGTTAATAAAGTTTTCGCTTATCATGAACAAAATATCCAAATATCAAGAGTCAACCAGCAACAGAAAGATGACATTTATTGATCATCCGACCCCCGTGTTCTACCGTGACGTGTATACAGTATATAGTTTCCTTATAAATTACAGTGCGAAGAACATTATATAAACTACCGTGATAACAACGATAGATATATTTTAATTAACGTAGGAGATAAAGTTCACGTTATTTTCACAATTTTTACAAGATGGGATTATAATTTTCTTGGCTTGTAAGGGATACTATTAAGGGTTCGATCCCGTGTGGTGGAGGCCGGCTGCTGTTGCCATCAAGGCCTCTCTCACCCTCCACGTCTTCCTCCTTGGTGAAAGACGATGAAATATGAACAATGACTAACTTTGCAGGTAAACTCACCTCGATTATCTTAATTGGATTATTTAGGAGTAAAAGTGCATAAACTTGGCCGAAGTTTCACTGTATTTTAAGGATTAGAGTTTCTGAGTCTGGGGACTGACAGCGGCGTGCCTGAGCGCTACCCACACGACGGAGGACGACCTGCCTGGCAGACACTACCTCGGTCAACTACACATAACACTGCTAGACTTTTGCACACATAAAATATAACATGACCTGGAAAATAAGTCTTATTTATCACCTGTTTTATTAATCATTATCAAGGGAAGTCTAGTTATTACAGATCACTGTAATAACTAGACACAGTGAAGAGGATGACACAAAGGCTTGTTATTTATATTAATGGTATTATATAATAATGTAGAAAACAAAAACAAAAAACAAGTAAAGGTTAACTGCGTGTACTGTCCTAGAAAAAGTTACTAAACGTTTTATCATTACAAATATGAAATTTTATTACTTCGCTTCGTCTGACCTTTCACTTCTATGTGTATGTGGTCAGATACTGACTGACGTCAGAAAGTTCGGAACTTCATTCAGTTACTAACATTCTCAAATACAAGCAGTAATTAGTTTCAATAATAGATGAAAACTTGAAGTTGAAGGCCGTGGTCGGGTCCGGGGTGTCCGACTGTTTGCGAGTATAGTAAGTCAGTGACGTGGTATTTGGAAAATGAACTTTGGAGATGAATTAATCTTTTATTGTCTTAGCAGTGAGAGGAAGCTGCTGCGATAAGATTAAATGTCAAGGTCAAAAGTCACCCCTGAAGTTAGTCTTGTGTCGGCTGAACTCAGTCATGACGATGGTACTTTCTCATTACCTTGTCAGGATTCTCTCTCATGGCTCACGGTGACCCTAATCAAGAGCAACAAAGACTTACCATTATTTGCTGTCATTATCGTTCTCTTAACTATTGTGCCAGATGTGCTGCTCTTGTTATTGTCTTCCTCTTCCACAGAAAAACCTCAAGATTTTTATTTAATTTATATCTGACGGTTCATACACCCCGGCAACACCCATCACTAACACGTCCACCCCATAAAGCCACTCAACACAGTACTCTTCGATCATGTACACACAACATTGTATCCTGGACGTCCCTCAACCCTATCCTTCACCCTTCTTCCCTCTCCTCTCCTCTCCCTCTCCCCTTTTCCTGCCATCCACTGCTCAATTAAACACTCGTTCCCCGATACATCCTTCTCATTTCCCATCCGCCCCACATGTTGCTCTTAAGCTCATCACGTGAGGTCTTCTTCTTTTATCTTAGTTCTTCCTCTTGCCTGAAGGGCTCATGCTTAGCGCTCCTGCAGTAATATCGATATAAAACATTTTGACCCCTCGACCCTTAAAGCGAGAGAAGATTATGACGGGAAAAACCTCCAGAAAATCATTATCGCTGATTAATTAAATGGTGGTTTTTGTTGGACGCTAATGAATAAGACATTGTTGCATGATCGGAATACAAGCACACGAGAAGGGAGGACTGAGAGATAGTGTGTATATAATATGTACTTATAGAGAGAGAGAGAGAGAGAAGGGTCAGTATTCAGTGTGCTGTATTCATCCGCCTCTCACGGGCATTGCTTCCTTCCACTTCCTTACGCCCCTTCCTGTTCCTCTCGTCCTTTCCTCCGTTTATCCTTCCCCCTCCCTCCCCCTCCCCTCCTTCCATTCCCCTTCCCCTCCCTCTCCTTCCTTCCCCTCCTTCCCTTCCCTCTCCTTCCCTTCCTCCGTTTATCCCTCTCTCCTCCCCCACCTTACCAGCACACCGTCTTCTATACACGCTGAGGTAGGCCATTCCGTATTCCAATTTGTTCGTGGGGTGTAAAATCACATTCCCCGGTGGATTGTTTGAGCAAATGGCACCGCGCTCGACCTACGCACCTCACGATACACACCCAAACGTTTTTCATAACTGGGAACGAAAATTTACGACACCCCAGAATGTTTTTATAGTGAGAACGAATATTTACGAAAACGTTTTGAGTTCAGATGTAAATATTCTCCAGTTTCGTTGATGGTGTTGAGGGAAAGGAACAAATAGAGTTTTGGGGCTAAGGTGAAAGTGGTGGTGGTGGTGTTAGAGGTGATTATGTTGGTGGTGGTGGTGTTGGTGGTGGTGTTGGTAGTGATGTTAGTGATGGTGTGTGTTGGTGGTGATGGTTTCAAGATATTTAGAATTCATAAGAAAGTGCCGTAGTTGTAACACCTCAAGACAAAAAAAAAAACTTTCAAACATTTGGTGTTTATAAATGAATTAGGAGTTTATGAACTTTGAAATGTAATACTAATCCCACAAGAATAAAATGTACAATAATGAATCTTTTTCACATTCTTGGAGGCAATCCTTCACTCACTCATTCAGTCACTCACAGATTCTTTTTGAACCTTAAATTTTCTTTGGCGTCAGGAGGAAATGTTATCTTGTAGAGGTCAACGATGCGGAGGGGGAATTGCTTCTGCCGTTCATGGTTTGTGAGCCTTGAATCATAAGCTTGGATTAGAGTAGTGCCTCTCTTTTTACCAGTCTATAATCTCTACAGGACCATTCGTGACTTCAGTGCTTGTTTGGTGTAATGTCGACGGTCAAATGAACTGGTTGGAGAGGCAGGGTCTTGTCCACCGGAGAGAGAGAAGGAGAGAGAGAGAGAGAGAGAGAGAGAGAGAGAGTTATATACTCGACACTTTCACTAATGATGGCGCTGTAGACTAATGACAAGTCCACTACACAAGGTTAATGAAGACCTGAAAATGGCCACTTGTCCAGCGTAATGGTGAAGCCTTTTGTTGGAGCTTATGAGGTGTTGGCTGCTGGTGGTGCTGGTGGTGGTGGTGGTGGTGCTGGTGATGGTGGTGGTGTGATAGTGGTGCTGGTGATGGTGGTTTGTGGTGGTGGTGCTGATGGTGGTTCTGGTGGTGTTGTTGGTGATGATGGTGTGCTGGTGGTGATGATGGTGCTGGTGGTGGTGGTGGTGCTGGTGATGGTGGTTGGTGGTGGTGGTGCTGGTGATGGTGCTTTGGTGGTGGTGCGGTGCTGGTGAGTGGTGCTGGTGATGGTGGTTGGTGGTGGTGCTGATGGTGGTTCTGGTGGTGTTGATGATGGTGCTGGTGGTGTTGTTGGTGATGATGGTGCTGGTGATGATGGTGCTGGTGGTGGTAGTGGTGCTGGTGATGGTGGTTGGTGGTGGTGGTGGTGGTGCTGGTGGTGATGATGGTGCTGCTGGTGATGGTGCTGGCAGTGGTGGGCTATTGGTGATGGTGGTATTGGCTGGTGGTGCTGGTGGTGCTGGTTCTGGTGGTGCTGGTGGTGCTGGTGGTGGTAATGGTGTGATTGTCGTGTTTCTGTTCCACTTTCTCCACTTTTTTTCCTGTTCCACATTTTCATCTGTTTTCTCTCCCTTCCATAATGTGAGGGAGATAGCCCTCATCCTCCCTCTCTCTGCTTCCCTCTCCCTCCCACAAAATATGAGAGATACCACCTCCCCCTTTCTTTTCTCTCTCCCTCCCATAACATATGAGAGATAGCCCTTATCCCCATCTCTTCTTCCCTCTCACCATTGGGGTAACAATATCTACCTCACCTCCCTCTCTAATACTCGCCCCTCTCACCCACTCCAACCTCCTCCTTTAGCAAGAGGGAGAGGTATAGAGTGCAGGGGAGAAAAGAGTTCGGTGGGGAGTGAGGGGTTGAGGGTATAGTGAGAGAAGAAGGTGAGGAGGGGAGAAGGAGGGTGGGGGAGAAGGTGAGGGGAGAAGGTGAGGTGGGGAGAAGGTGAGGGGGAGGTGAGGTGGGGGAAAAGGTGAAGTGAAGGAGCAAGTGAGTCAAAGTGACCAACCTAACTACCAGAGTAAGACTTAACCAATGCTCGGTCTTAGGCAACCCTTAGATTTATTGATGCTTTTATTATATTCCTGACCAATGTCTATAATAATATATATATATATATATATATATATAATTAAAATTTTAATTCACATCTTCAGGTGAGTACTACCCTGAAGATGTGAATTCATGAAAGTGCTGGGAACTGTGTTTTCTTTCCTTGTGTTATCAGCATATACCTAGATCACGCGCACCTACAGTGATTTACTTGCATATATATATATATATATATATATATATATATATATATATATATATATATATATATATATATATATATATATTATATATATATATATATTTATTTATTTATTTATTTATTTATTTACAATATAAACAACACAGTAAAAGTACACTTTAGCTCATCACGAGAGAGAGAGAGAGAGAGAGAGAGAGAGGGGGAGAGGGAGGATTGCCTGTTTCCTCAGTCTCTTTGATATTGAGTTTTAAATCCAGATAAATGTAACTTTTCACTGACAGTTGGCACAGACTGTAACCCCTGGAGACTGTCATTAATTCATCTGACAAAACCTCCATTAAAGAAGACCAATTAATAATCGCTTTTCTGTCTAATACTGATTTCAAAAGTGTATAGTTTCTGTAGTTTATGAAATATTTGTGATACAGTCGAAATTTTATGGGTCCCTTCTGTTATATAAAGGGTCGTATTCAATAAAGTACAATGTATCGTGTATAAATAACTATACATATGTTTTTACGAGATAAATATTCCATTGTTTCCTGTATGTAATTCAAGCATTTTCCAACTAGTCTATTATATTGGGAAATAAAACCCAATACAATAGACAAAAAAAAGACTGCAGATAACAATTGATTTATTAACGTCTTTGTTTATTTTGTGTATATATATATATATATATATATATATATATATATATATATATATATATATATATATATATATATATATATATATATATATATATATATATTTTTTTTAAATCCAGTTCCTAAACGTTATAAACAAAAGAAGAGGAAACTGCACAATGAACCGACTGACCGACTCGAATCAAATCCATTAATTTCATGAATACATTTTGTCTTTTGTTATTTCATCGTATATCAAATTGCATGGTGCATGTAACAAAAGATTTACAAGCAACACAAACGACTCTTTTTTTCACATCAAAAGCTCTCCATGATACGAAACACCGATGGTCACACACACACACACACACACACGTACACGTGTACATACACACTTGTGCACACACATATATACACGTACATAGATTAACACACACACACACACACACACATACATTCAAAATCCACACCATTTCAATTGCTAGCAACACAAAGTCACCAAATTACGTAGGGTCTGTCAACAATAGATCACTCGCTGCAGCAACACGCACTGATACTGCTGTAGTCATTAGTGTGATGAACCAGCTCAGGGGAAAAACGGTGTTCGCCTCTGTTTCAAAATTATTAGAAGAAGAGGATAAGAGAGGAAGGGTGAGTGAGTGGGTGAGAGAATGTGAAGAAGGGGAGGGGAGTGGAGTAGGGGGGGGGGAATATGTAAAGAGAATGTATATACAGTATTGTACTGGATATATAGGTATATTTTTTTCACCCTTGTTACTTTTCACTCTTGTTATTTTCATTCTTGTTATTCATTCTCTAGCTGCTCCGACAACTTTTCATTTCTTCTGAACAAACACACACAACCATGGCAACGCACAAACATGACGACACACACACACACACACACACAACCATGGCAACACACAACCATGACAACGCACCCACACAACCATGATAACACACCCACACACAGCCTTGTCTCTGCTCCCTCTCCTCCACAACCTCTATCACATGCATCGCTTCTCTCTATAAACAAAAACATGCTGGACAACATTCAACATTTTCTCGTACATCAAACATTTCCAGTACTTCCAAAACCCTTCCTCTGTCGACTGCCTTCCTCTGTCGACTGTCTTCCTCTGTCGACTGTCATGTTTATTTTTCAAAGATTCACAAATGTCATTAGCAAATATAAATATAAAACCAACAAAAAAATATATACATTCTAAATAAATAAAATAGATAACAAACTAATGCAAATAAAAAACACAGATAAACAGAGAAAGGAGTTTGAAACCATAAAGAGGATGGTGTAGTGTAGGTGTAGCACACAAGAGTTGGTAGTGAGTCCATTAGGCTATAAACTTTGTCTTGGTGGAGGTGTGAAGGTAAAGTTAGTGTGGCCAAGATGATCCAGGAGACTGACCTGTTTATACGGGGCTGTTTAAGAGGGGGGGTAGGTCCTGGGGAGGTGGTGTGAGGTGAAGGAGGGTCCTGGGAAGTGTGGTGAGGTGAAGGAGGGGGTCCTGGGAAGTTGTGGTGAGGTGAGGGGTCTTGGAAGAGAAGCTAGATGAGGGAGGGGGTACTGTAAGGTGTAACGGGATGGTGAGGATAGAGTAAGACTAGTAACACAAAATCACTAGCACGTATCTTTATATTAGTACTGATAAATTTTATATTCTATTGGAGTTCCTATTTGTCATTTAGATATATTACCGGTAATACCTTTGTGGATTTGTCTTTGACTGGCACTGGCTCTTACTCAGGCGCTTGACATTCAATAGACTAGTATATCCGGGTCTGGGAAGGCTTCATCCACCATTGGCCTGATATAGATGGAAGACTTTCATCATCACTATCAGCCATTATCAATAAGTATCTGATGAGGGCCACCCCCCCTTAAGCTCCCAGAGTCTTCAGTATATCCCTGCCCACTGAGTGACTTCATATTCCCCGATTTCATTCCTTTTATCTTGTTTTATATCTTGGGGTCCTGTCAAGATCTGTTTTATTAAATGTTCATGCGTTCTTGTCTTAACTTGGCCTTTCCGCTGCCATTGGAATTCCTTAAAGTTTGAGACCTCATTTGCACATCATATATGTTATTCTTTGTGAAATATATATACAGGATATATGTATGTATAATGTTATATAATGTTACACAGCAATCAGTAACTTAATCTTAACATCTGATCTAGCTGTAAATGTAGGTAGTGATGTAACTAGTTGTAATGTGTTGGTGTGTGTGTGAGCTGAGGGATAGAGGGAGGGATGGAGAGATGGAGGAGGAGGGAGGGCTGGAAAGGAGACGGAGGGAGGGAGGGAGGAGGATGGATGGAGAGACGGAGGGAGGGACGGAGGGAGGAGGGAGGGATGGAGAGACGGAGGGAGGGGGAGGGAGGGATGGAGAGACGGACGGAGGGAGGAGGGAGGAGGGAGGGAGGGAGGGATGGACGGACAGAGGGAGGGAGTGAGGGACGGCGAGGAGGCTGGTTCACCTGCTCCTCTCTCCAGCTAATTAGCCTTGTACCTGGTGTTGATATACCTGTAGTAAAATGACGCCACATTTCGTTAATAAACATGTAACTGTCTCTGGATATGGTTCCGGGGGATTAAGTGTATCTATTTGCTTTAATACTTTGCTTTTTATTTTGAGCTATAAAGGACGTGTTCTGATATATATATAGTTTTTGCCCGCGTATATCCATGTTCTAACGTTTATTCCCTTGTTCGGACATATATTCCATAGTTCGGACGTATATTTCCGGGTTCGGACGTAGATTCCCTTGTTAGATGTATACCTCCTTGTTCGGACGCATATTCCTTAGTTCGAACGTTTATTCCCTTATTCGGACATAATTCCACCATGTTCGGACGTATAATCCCTAGTTCGGACGTAGATTTCCTAGTTCGGAAGCCCTCCGTTGTTTTTCTTGCCTAAGTTATCAACAAAAAGTCCATTACGTTTTCTTTTTTCATGCATTCATATTAACGTTTCTGACTGACGATGTTTTTGCTGATGTAAATGTGTTGTGCCGAGAGGTGTGGAGTGGCGTAGGGGTGGGATGATTTACATAGAAGGACGTGGTGTGCTGGCATGTGTGTTGTGCTGGCGGGTGTGTTGTGATGGCAGGTGTGTTGTGCTGGCAGATGTATCGAGCAGACAGGTGAATTGTACAGGCAGGTGTATTTGTACAGGCAGGTGTATTGTGCAGGCAGATGTATTGAGCAGGTATCTGTGTTTGTTATAGTTGGGGCACCATTGTTTTGTTTGGCAGTGTAATTTGATCGTACTGAATAGCAGATGAAGCACAAAGCCATGAGAGACTGGCAATTATTTTGTAAACTGTATTCAACATAGTGTCTATTTTTTCCTCGATTTATCAACCTGCCACAAATAGTCGTAATTAAAGATTGTGTTTTCCATGTTATTTTACAGGTAAGTTAATATTTGTAAATACATATCAGTAGTGGTTAAGTACACACACACACACACACACACACACACACTATATCGTATGCGTATGTATATGTAGTATGTGTACATAAAGGTAAATGAAGGTAGGTTTTATATCATGTATTTCAAGGAACACAGTAATTCACATAACTTTGGAAAATCTCATTCATGATATATACTACAGCGAGGGGGAGGAGAGGGGGGGGGGAGGTACACATATGGCGGGGTTCCCTGTGAGTGACCTACATTCACGCTCTACACCCCATGGGCAAGAAAAATAGAATGTGTGTGACCTAGTTATGTAATACGGGGTGAATGGACGTGAAACTCTCGAATTTTCCATTTACACGATTTTTTTTTCTGGTACGAATGACGAGACAAGTTTTTGGGGGCCTTTATTTATTTTTGAAATATGAAATAGGGGGAATTCCTTGCTTTTAGTTTTTTGTTAATGTTAGATAGTAAATGAGAGTTTTCAGTGCGATAGATGTTTTTAATGAGTTTTTTTTTATATCCATGTATGTGTAAAATACAATATACCTCTTCATGCTAAATAAGAATATGGCGTTATTATGTGAATTTTTATTGACTGTGTGTGTGGTATGTAGTGTGTTCTTTGTTGTATGCTGTGTGTTGTATGTTGTGTGTTGTATGTTGTGTTGTGTATTGTACTAGTATGTTATGTATTGTATATTGTACTGTATGTTGTGTTGTGTACTGTATAACATGTGTTGTATGCTGTTTCTGCCACAAACCATCTCCCAATTAATACTCTCATGAGCAGTCATCACCACACAAGCTTCCACATCAGAACATCATGACCAACTTACCACTATATTCGTCTCACACCGATCAACGAGCATCTGTTTTAGTTTTCAAAAGTTACATGTCGTCTAGTGGAGAAAACTACCACTTAACCTTTACGGTGTTTTGGGACATTATTGAGTTCGTTCTAGATTGGTACGTAAACCCTCAGTAGAGGCTGGAATTTTCACGACAATATTTTTAAAGTTTCCACGCGGTTTATGTCTGGTTCCTGGGCTTACTGACGTCAACCCGGGTGCTCAGAGGCCTTAGTTATGTGCCTGTCTCCTCTTATGTTCACACTTCTCCCGTGTCACCATACATACCACAACACCACAACATCCCAGTTCACCGCACCATAAGCTTACCACATCACTTTTCACTACACGAAATGGTGAATACAGTCCTTACTGATATTTTTTATTATCATAATTGTATAAAAAAAACATGTATTATTTATAATTTTTACAAGTTGTATCTGACCATAGTTTATGTTTTATACAGGTGGAGACTCAGTGCATGGTAAGTACACATTGTCAGTTTTAGAGAGAGGATTATCATCGTAATAAGGTGCTTTTTCGAATATGCACTTTCAAATGTTACTCGTAATTTTATATAATGGGGAAAATCTTTAAACCATTGTCGCCGGTACGTAGTCATATATGGCTTCTTAAATTCAGCGTCATTCAGCACCTCCTAACCGCTCCACAAACGCCGTGGTTCCGCCGTCTACGTATGTGTTTAATAGGTGCGCCAACTCCAAGTCTAATTTGCGCCAACCTTTCCCCTAAGCACGGTTTTTTCGCCACTGGTTCATCGGTTCGCATGCACACCCCAACACTGACGTCACCAGTGTCATCATAGCGACAGGAGGGAGCACATGTCATCCTCACCTCTTCACATTCGATGCTTCACAAACCAACTTGCAATGGAGGTAAGTTAGTGAAAATTACGTTGCTAGTTAGTGAAAGCTTGCAGATCAATTTGATATAGGTGTGAATCACAAAGATATGTTCTAAGTATTATATTTTGTTTCGTGAAAATATGTTACGCCTTATATGACAAAGCGCTCGATTCATTGGGGTCATATGATGCTATGCCAATAATGTTCATTTTGTCCAATTTATGATCAAATTGAAAGATAGTTATGGATAAATTATAGCTGGTTTAGTTGCCAGAGTAATTATTGAGTTGTGGGTTAATGTTTTTGTCTTTCACTTAATTTGTGAAACCTTAAATTTATTTTTGTAATATATTTAGACTATTTGTGTAAATATTGTTGGATAAGGTGTTTCATTTCAGATAATTAAATAATTTTTTTATGATATATATTTTTAATGATATGATGAATGTATTTTTCATTTCATTTTAGTTCCAAACGACTGTATTCTATACCAAAGGTGGTAGGCGTGCTAACCAACTGGTTCAGATCATTGTTCTAATTGTGTTCCAATTGTGGGTGACGACAGTGATGTTGATGTATAGAAGAACATGAACAGATGAGGTTATCGTTGACATATAAGGGAACACGAGCCAGGTAAGTGGGCTACAACATTTACTTCCCACTCTGTCCAGTTGTCTGGAGAGGAAAAGGGTCGTTGTATAACTCTTCCCTCTTTCATGCCCTATAATATATTGCAAAACGTCAGACATACAAACATTGTAGTAATAAGGATGATTTACGCTGGTCAAGAGTTGCATATTACGTCTGTAAGGTAACTCTCTGTCTAACTGAAACTAGGAATTGTTTCGACGACTACCATGTTCACAAGTAGACATAGTACACATCCAACCATTGTAGTTGTGTGGAGGATTTACTAAGGTCACAGTGTCAATTTCTTGTTTTTTATACATATGTGATCTTACAGGTAATAAATGATTGATGTATATCATTGTTGTGTCTTATTAATCTTGTCCTTATTGGTATATTATCGGGCAAAGAGACCAATATTGGTATAGTGTGATCTTAGATGACTGGTAAAAAATAAAAATGTCTAAAAATGAATACAAATAAATATAGCTTAGAAATACTCATAGATTATGGCACACTAACTGTTTTTTCGCTATCGTTGCAGTGTAACACTTGTATATTATATTTTTTTAGGTGCAGATAATGGACATGTATTATTTTGTGTTCAGTACATGGAATTATGTGATGAATTTACTTTGCTTTTTTTCTTTCGCCGTCATCGTCGTCGTTTTCGTCATTGTTGCTGTTGTTGTCATCATCGTCGTTGCTGTCATTGTCGCTGTCGAGGACAATAATACCAGCTACGGTGGGAACCTTAACAGTGGGGCAGGAACCAAATTTTCCAGCTGGGAGGATATGTTTATGGAGTTATCGGAGGCGGAAAATAATGTATTCAGTTCACTTTGTTCTGGGGAGTGTCGTGGGCGTGGTGAACAGCGGTGGGCGGGCGGGCGTGGGGCGGACAAATTCATAGGCGTATGCATTTACATGAGGGTATGTATGTCTGTTTGTATGTATTGTGACGTTTATGTACGTATGTATGTTAGTGCTGTGTAGATGTATATGGTATGTATAGATGGATGTGTAGTGAGTACATGTGTTTATATGTTATATATATATATATATATATATATATATATATATATATATATATATATATATATATATATATATATATATATATATATATATATATATATATATATATATATATATATATATATATTCGTGTCATATATGTATGTATATTTTGACATCTTCTATGTAACAAATTTCGTCTCATGTATGTATATTATATACAGTATATACAGTATGTAACTGCATCCAAAACATTGTGTCGTCGTTCTTGATATTTAAAGGAGGAGCTCAATTCACTTTAATTTTTCGACGAAGTCACGTCACTCGGAGTGAAGCAACAAATTGTCCAAGCATTGAATGCCAAAGTTTCTGAAAATATGCCTAAGTGGATAACCACTTGCCAGTTTCGCCACTTGCTTTCGTCGTCAGCTCTTTGAGACTGTCACTGTTGTCAATTTTCTTGAAGTTGATCCAATAGAATGGAGTAGAAGAGACAACTACACAGAGCCAGTAAATATGTCAAGAAAATGTATATAGTGAAGGAGAACGCTGAGAGGACTGCTGCTCTCAGCAGCCCTCTCAATGGGAATGGGGAACAGGTTCAGTATCTCCTGCAAGTACTGTACTGAACCAATAAAGCAAGACTCCAACAGAATTTTTCTGATTGAACCAAAGCCGTGGATTAGGCCTGCTGGGGATACCACGTTAAAAAAAAAACCGCGCTGACTTTAACTACCTCCTGGGTGGTGTGGAAACATTACACAACAATTTCTAAAACTTTCTTGTCTGTGAATTATTCAAAATTATATTGCTGAATTTTTACTTTTAGAAAACAACTTTGACTCACAGGCGACACTATTATCTACAATCTGATTTAACAGAAGCTTGACCAATGACTTACTATTAACGTCGTTAATATTTTGCCGGGGTAATACAATGTAAAAATTATAATGTACTTCGAATTTCGCCCATGTAAGCTTGGACCAGTCTAATTTATGTATATCGATGTAAATGTTCTTATGTGCGTGTGTGTGTGTGTGTGTGTGTGTGTGAATAATAAATAAATAATAATAAACGGTTTCTTAATAGAGTTGCGGCCGGTGGCTGAAAATATACAAACTTACATGTGATTTAGACATAATAATAATAATATACGTTCAATATATTTACAGGGCTGTACAGTACATAAATCAGGAGCTGTTTATTATTTTAACAACAGATGGGATGGTGATATTCTTATATCTATCAGTGCGGGCTCTTATGGGCTGAAGTTTGTTGTAGTGGCGGACTGCGCGAGGTGGGCGGGGGACTGCCGGTGGCAGCAGTTGGCGATGATGAGGATGGTGCAGTAGTCCACTGCCAAACCCTGCTAGTGCGTGGTGGTGGAGGTCACTGAGGGATGTGTGTGTGTGTGTGTGTGTGTGCATTTATGAATATATGCATGCATTATTCCTGTATTTCAGGTATCTATGTCTGTCTTTATTATACAGTCCATATTTTGCATTATTTACTTCCGTCTGTATCCTCGTTTATCACCTTCCGTCTCTCTCTTCTGTCCATCTCTCCTCCAACCACACACACACTAATCCTCCTATTCACCTTCCCCTCTTTCTCTCATGCTCACACTTTTCTCTTGCTCTCCTTTTCTCTGTCTCCCACTTTCGTAATTCAAAAATTCCAGTCTGGTCCTCTCATCTCAGAATTTATCGTCCATTTTAATCCTATCTCTTCTCTGTATTCCAAGATTTTGACTGTTTTTTCTTATTCTTGTTCTTGTTCTTTTTCTTCGTTGTTGAAAGCAAAATATTTTAGTTGAGAATGGAGAAAATAAGGAAGAGGATAATGAAGGAAAGAACTAGAGAGACGAGAACGACATGGGGAAAACAAAACAAAAATGCAGATGTGAAGAAAGGAAGTGGAAGAGGAGTGATGGGAGGGAAGATAAAAGTGAGATGAAGGAGAAAAGATGAAAAGAGTGATGGGGGGGGGGGGGAGAGAAGGGATGTAAGAAGATGGATATGGAAACAAAAGAGGCAATGAGAATTTACATTTGTTGATTTTTCTCTTTTTCGCAAGTGATGCTACAGTCAAGAGAGAGCATGAGAGAGAGAGACCTAGTTCTCCACTTCCAGTATGTCCCTATAACATAATCTCTTTCTCTTCACTTTCGTTTCCTCATTCATATTATCCACCCCTTCCCATATTCCCCTCTCTACCTCTTCCCATATCCCCCCCCCCCACTATACCCGCTTCCCACATAACCCTTCTTCCCCTTCCTCTAACTCCCTCTGTCTCTCTCTACCCCTTCCCGTATCATCATTCCTCTTTACCCCTTCCAGCTCTCTTGTCTCTCTCTCCACCAAACAACTCTGTCAGTGACTTACCGTCTTTGTCATGGACGGGGGAACCATCAACTGGACCGTCTGTCACTCACAAGGGACAGACTGGAGACGCCCAAGAGACTTTACCTTAACTCGACTTCTTCTGCGTCTCTCACACACGATCGTTCGAGGTGGAGGTATTATGATAAATAAACGTAAACAGAAGCACGTCTTCGCGAATTAACTCATTTACACACACACACACACACACACACATACACTGCTCATAAAGTTAAGACAAAGTAATCATCATCATCATCATTATATCCCTCTCACATTCACACCCCTCTTATCCACTCCTCACACTCCCCCTCTCATCACCCTCTCCCCCCCTCTCATCACCCCTCTCACTCCCCTCTCATCACCCCACTCACTAGAACACTCGTAATCAGCATAATGGAGAGGTGGGTTCCCCCCTAATGTATGGTAAATAGTAGTGGATGCAGGAGAGTCACTGAGAGGCATGAATAATGTAGGAGGTGCAGCTAAGATTCAGCTGCACCCCCCCATTAACACCTGCACCCCCCATTAACACCTGCACCTCCATTAACACCTGGACACATACTCCATTAACACCTGGACTCTCACCCCATTAACACCTGCACCTCCCATTAACACCTGCACCCCTAATAACACGTACACACACACACCCCCATTAACACCTGTACACAAACACACACCCATTAACACCTGCACACACACACCTCCGTTAACACCTGGACAAACAACTCCATTAACACCTTCACAAATACCTCCATAAACACCTGCACACCAACACACCCTCATTAACACCTGCAAACAAACACCCCCCATTAACACCTGCACCCCCATTAACACCTGCACATGCACCCCCAGTTAATACCTATATAGCCATTTATTTCTGGCTCCTGGGTTACGTGTGTGTGTGTGTGTGTGTGTGTGTGTGTGTGCGCGCTCTTTTTTCTTTCTTTCCGATATTCTGTTCCTCGTTCCCCATTTCTCTTTTCCACTTTCTTCCATTCATTCCTTTTGTTCCTCCTCCTCCTACTCCTCCTCCACCTCCACCACCACTCCTTCTCTCCTTCGTCCCTTCTCTCCATCTTGAGTCCGAGTGTGTATGATTGCGAGTGTGTATGTAAATGTATACTCTCACTTTCTCCCCGGACAAGCTGAGTGAAACTGACTCGATTATACGAACGCCAGTTGCTTAACCTCGGATGAAGAGAGAATAAAGGTTGGGGCTCCGGTATATACTGTATTGTGTTCTCTGCCTCCAGGGTACATTGCAGGGAGGCTCTCTCTCTCTCTCTCTCTCTCTCTCTCTCTCTCTCTCTCTCTCTCTCTCTCTCTCTCTTCGTGTCTATTATACACTGCCTATTTATATATTCACGTATGCATATTTTTTTGGCGACCTCTCATCAAAAGAACACCGCCCTTTGAGTATTTATATGCGTTTATTATCCTCCATAAATATATAGACTGTGTGTGTGTGTGTGTGTGTGTGTGTGTGTGTGTGTGTGTGTGTGTCCAGTAATGAGGCTGTGTTGGATAGAATAATGTGAGTGTGGTTGGTCGATGCTGGGGTGTATTTAGGTGTGTGTGTGTGTGTGTGTGTGGTATGATGACAAGCTTTCTTTATAATTATTGCCATTACCGTCGCCCTAACTACTACCGCTGCCACCACACCCAATATTACCACTGTCATCACAACCACCACCAACCACTACTACTAGACCCACTACTACAACAACACCACTGTCACCACAATCACTCTCACTCACCACAACTACAACCATTACCACTATCCCCAGCAACACTACGACCAGTCACCACAACCACTACTACCATTACCTACTGGAGGAACTACATAAAACCTGGTAATAAATATCTAATGAATAATGGCTTTAGAGCAGAATTCACCCCACACCATGAAAATAAATTACCTGAATTAGTATTGAAAGATTTAAATGAATAAAACTTTGTAAATGTAGTTACTGTATAATTGGGTTCACATGACAGCCAGAATGCCTTCACTAACACTCAGTACTCCTCATGAATTGAACACAGTAGACGGAGACGTGTATTAAGACGTTTAGTGTATGTGTGTGTGACAAGAGAGGTCACCTCACACCACTAAGACGACATAACAACAGTACAGTTTACCACAAAAGACCTTAATGATGATGAACTTTGTGTACCTATATACAGTACACACGCACACGCACACACACATATACACATACACATGTTTACATCACAGTCACAATACCGTCACTATGCAAGCCACCACCACAATATTTTGGGACCTTCACCACAACCCTCCACCCAGTCATTCTGCCGTCGTGGACTCAGCTTTAACCTTACTTCCCTCCCTTCCCCTCCTCTTCCCTTCCCTCCCACCCCACCCCGCCCTACTCCACCCCACCCCACCTCTTCTCCCCCTCATCCGCCTCCTCCTCCCTCAGCGTCGCCTGCAGGAACCTAGAAAGACATGCGTCTCCTGGAACACAGTTACCAGAGTCACTCACAACCTCCAGCACTTATATTTACAATTGCAAAACCTGGAGGAGGAAGGGGAAGAGAAGGACGAGAAGGAAGGAGGAAATGGAGGAGGATGACGAGGAAGACGAGAAGGAAGGGCAGGAGAGACAGCAACAGTATCAGGAGCAGAAACAATAGTATCAACATACCAGCAGAAATAGAAATAGCAGCAGTAGTAGTAGCAGCAGCAGCAGGTGCAACAGCAGAAACACGACTAACAGCAGCAGATTCGCTAATACACCCGGGGTCACATGTTCACCTCCTGATAAACATGCTCAGTGTCACCCTAACCGGAGACCAGCGCGACGTGGGGCAGAAAATGAGACGCGCTGAAGATATTAGCTTTCTCGTAATGACGGTGGAGCCTGTGTGATATTACGGCGTGAGAGAGACAGATAAAGAGAGAGAGAGAGAGAGAGAGAGAGAGAGAGAGAGAGAGAGAGAGAGAGAGAGAGAGAGAGAGAGGACTTTGGACTTGAAATTTAAGAATATCAACACGATTGACTTACATTACAGACCTCAAAATCACAGCACAATGGCAACCAACACGGACCATGAAATCGACGACACACACACACACACACACAAAACGGGGAAAAAAAAACTTCCTTCATAACTCAAGTTTAGCTTCAGTTTGCGAGAGTAAAGTATGAAACCCATTACACTGGCTTGCCTGCCCATTAGGACCCATTTATTACTGAGGCTCCACAATGGGGGAACCTGAGAATGATTTAACACAGGCCAATTTGTCTCTCCATCAAGAGCCAGACAGGTAGGAAAAAACTTGCGAGACTGTGAACATTTATCTAGTGTAACATTTTTATCTGTTGTGGGAGGTTCTTGAGATGTTTTGTATGTGTGTGTGAGAGAGAGAGAGAGAGAGAGAGACTGACTAGGTTGGCTTCTCGTGTGTTTACATAAACAAGACCTTGAGGGTGGTCGTGGGAGGCTGGTGGTGACGGCAGCCTCCATCACTTCTGCCTGCTATTGATAACTTTATATTGTTTTCTTTCTATCAGTTTCGCCCTCTCTCTCTCTTTCTCTCTCTCTCTTCTCTCTTCGTTCTTTCTCTTGTTTCTTTTCATGCCACTGCGTTACCTATAGTTATTCTTAACAACCAGGACCTCCCGTATATTGACTGCGCTGTTATTTTCTTTCTTCCTCCACACACACACACACACACACACACACACACAGGAAAGAAACAGCTGCAGTCTTGTCCCTCCTGTCTCAACCACCCGAGAATTGACCAATTACTCACGGGATCTGATTAGTGGCTTACGGTGATCACCTGTGTGAGATTAATAAGTCGGGCAGGTCGTCTTAGTCTTGCGGATTAGAGATTGCGACGATGTGTATTACCATAACCCCTCCCTCCCTCTATCCCTCCTACCGTCTCTCCTCCCTCTCTCCTTCCATCCTCCCCCAACCTCCCCCTTCTCTCTCCCTCCCTCCTACCTCCATTACGACCACCCACCTCCCTCCTCCTTCCCCCCTCCCCCACTCTCCCATGGTCATTTAACCCTTAATTGGCTTAATTTATCCGCAACGTACATTAACTAATTAATTATATATCACGTGAGGGAGAGAATGAAGGATGGAGTGAGGGACGGAGAGTAAGCGAGGGAGAAGGAGGGAGGGAGGGAGGGAGGGAGGGAGGGAGAGAGAGAAGCGTGGATTGTTGTCAGTCAGGTTGTGTTGTGGGTCTTGTTCCTCGTTAGTACTCCTATAGGGAGCTGTCTAGCTGAACCTCATTAAGAGATACAAATATGAACATGTTCTATCTTG
Source organism: Homarus americanus (assembly GCF_018991925.1). Taxonomy (NCBI): domain Eukaryota; kingdom Metazoa; phylum Arthropoda; class Malacostraca; order Decapoda; family Nephropidae; genus Homarus; species Homarus americanus. Next base: position 280,170 of record NW_024756024.1, read on the forward strand.
TCTTTTGAGAGAGAAAGAGAGAGAGACAGAGTGTGTATAAGAACACCAGAAAAAATACAGTCCTACTAATCACGCGACGCTGCAGCCTATACCTGAGATATGAATACCTTTAGTTGAGGGAGAACACAACACACAACACAACCACATACGTCTCTCTGCCCGACCATTGTTTACACGTTTCTGGCTTGAATGTCCAAATGCCTTTCCCTTTTCAACCTCCCATACCACATAACCACGTATTCCTAGAACTTCCATTCGATGCCTTTTCACCCATTCATATTCAAGTACGTAGTTAAATAATTCCCTTTCTATGACCCATAACAAAGTGTTAATGGTTCCTATATGTAGTACTACTCTCCTTTTCACTCCCTTTCACGTGTTATTAAACCATATATGCATAAAATTACATTTTCTAATATCCAATTCCATGTGTCAATCAGTTATCTAGTATTATTTTCCTTCTCTCTTTCCTCATTCCATGTTTCTATAATTTCCATCATCCAGTATTCACATTCCATTATCCGTGATCTACTATTTAATATCCATAATATTCATAATCCACAATCCATTTTATCACTTATCCTTACTTCAAAATCCGTTAACCAGTTCTCTGTGTCTCTTGTCTTTCTCTCTATCTCTCACTGTTTCCTTTTTTCTCTATCTTTTTCTTTTATTTTTCTCTTTTTTCTCCTCCAAATATCCCTTTCTCTCACTAAATTTCAGAATAACATATTGACGGACCTGGACACCTTCTCTCATTCCTTCCCTCTTTCTCTCTCTTTGTTCTCTCTTTCTGTTTCTTACTCTCCTTCTCCATCATATCAATATTATTCTTGTCTTTCCTTCTCTGTCTCTCAATCTCATGTTCTTATATATTTTCTTTATCACCCTAACGTCCTCCCTCCCTCCCTCACTTCCTCCCTCTATTCTCTCTCCCTTCCTTCCCTCGTATGTCTTTCCTCCCCATTCACGCCTTCACTCTCTCAACCCTCTCTCCCTCTATTGCTCCTCCCCCCCCCTTTCTTCCTACACCCCCTCCTTACACTCTCCCTCCCCCAAACCCTCTCTGCCTCTTTCCCTTTCTCCCTTCCTCCGTCCCTCACACTCTCCAACACCATCCCTCTCCCCTCTCCCCTCTCCCTCCTCCCTTCCTCCCTTCCTCCCTTCCTCCTTCCTTCCCTCCCTCCCCACCGTCTGCTCCTCCAAGATAAGACAGAATTAATCACCTTTTTCCTTCATCTGTTCACCCGCTTTATCACTCCCTTCTTTCACACCGCCATTATCATCCGTTTCCTGTTCACTGCTTCGCCTTGACCCACTTTCTTCCCTCCCTCATCCCATTCATCACCTCCCGCAAAAATTTAAATTTTCCTAACAAATTTTGTCGTATGTTTGGCTACTCCACCAACTGCAGGACCTAGTTTGTTATTATTATTATTATTATTATTATTATTATTATTATTATTATTATTATTATTATTATTATTATTATTATTATTATTATTATTATTATTATTATTATTATTATTATTATTATTATTATTATTATTATTATTTATTTATTTATTTATTTATTTATTTATTTATTTTATTTTTTTCCTGGTTATTTAAAGTCTCACCTAAGTTGAATAGATAGTGTATATATATTTTTTCGTATTTTCTGTCTTTGTAAATAAGTAACAATTGGTCATTCCCCTTTTAATTTGTCTCTATCTGGTTGTTTGTCTATGTCTCTGTCTGTCTGTCTCTGTTTCTGCCACTGTATGTCTGTTTGTCTGATGGTCTGTCTTTCTTACTTTGTCTGCCTGCCTGGTTTTTTTGGTCTGTGTTTGTGTCTATGTCTATCTGTATGCCTCTCTCTGTGTCTTTTTTTTTTCTTCCAGAATTTCTTGAGCCTCCGTGACAAGGAAAATGAGATGGCTAATCCGCAAAGCTCCTTAATGCACATAATTAGGTGATTAAAATCTTGGAGGTCATTAACCAGCTGATTGCGGTCTCCCCCCCCCCACTCCCCAAATCACCCCCTTCCTCCTGCTCCTCCCTCCTCTCTATCCTCTCTCCTTTTTTCTTCATTTCTCCTCTCTCTCTCATCCTCTTCCCCGTTCGTCAATGTAATTCCTCCATTTGTCTATAGTAACGCACCTCTCTGAATAAAATCAAAATATATCCCTCTACCTCATTTATCGACCTGACCTCTACAATCGCATCCAGGGCGAACAAAGGTTTCTCATTTTCTCTCCTAACCTCCTCTCTCTCTCTCTCTCTCTCTCTCTCTCTCTCTCTCTCTCTCTCTCTCTCTCTCTCTCTCTCTCTCTCTCTCTCTCTCTCTCTCTCTCTCTCTCTCTCTCTCTCTCTCTCTTTCTTTATCATAATCCCTCTCTTACGTTGCTTCTGCCAGAGGGAGATTATAAGACACAAAGGGGAAAGGCGAGAAGGATTTACATAAGATAATAGGGAGACGCCATGGTAAAGAGCGTCCCAATTCACTCTGATACGACTAAAATTTTTGGCCCAATAAACGGAATAATAATATTAATGCCACGTGATATATATATATGTGTGTGTGTGTGTGTGTGTGTGTGCGTGTGTGTGTGTGTGTGTGTGTGTGTGTGTGTGTGTGTGTGTGTGTGTGTGTGTGTGTTAAGGTTCGTGATTTTTTCCCCCGAAACTTTTCAACTCAACTCATCTTAAAGTTTTGGATGGTTCAACTCACAACTTGGCAGCCGTCATCATCACCACTCAGTGACGTGCATGAATTTCTGCCAGGTGTGGGGGGAGCAGAAGAGGTCACAGGTAAGGGTAGACGAGGTCACAGGTGAAGGCAGAGGTCGTCACAGATAGAGGTAAAGGAAGTCACAGGTGAGGGTAGAGGCCGTCACAGGTGGAGGTAAAGGTCATAGGTGAGGGCAGAGGTCATCACAGATGGGGATAGAGGTGGTCACAGGTGAAAGTAGAGGTCGTCACAGGTGGGGATAGAGGTGGTCACATAGGATCATTACAGGGGTCAAAGGTCAATGTCAGTGTTTTGGGGGCCAGACCCGAAGAGAGTTTGCGCCCTGAGTGTATTGACCGATTTTTCGTTCACTCTGAAGGGGAGACACACAAAACTATGTTCTTTTCCTTCGTTTCGCTTGTTGGTCTATCTTTCACCGGGGTACAGTTGACTGACAGACAGACAGACAGACAGACTTTATGTAATGTATATATGAAAAGTCTATGAATATTATGTGTGAGCTTCTGTGAGTAATTTATGAGTGTCTGGTTAGTTAAATTCAGGAAGCAGCAGGAAGTGTTTTGGTTGTCGCCTACTTAGTGTTGTTCACCTCACCCTCCCGCCCCCAGACTGACCTACTCCATTTTCTATCTTGAGTTGCCGATGCTCGCTAGAGATTTATAGTTGAGATACTGTACTGTAAACTTTTCTCTCGAAGGATTAAAAAAAAAAAGTAAACAGCATTACTTGATGTCATGGTCCTGAGTATCTGAATTTTGAGTTAGATAATGTTTTTTCTTTATTATTTGCATTTGATTTATTATAGCTTGTATGATGTTAATTTTCTTTTTTAGCAATATGTATTTTATAATTTTTTTTGATTATTTTATTGTGATATGATTGTGTTGTATTTCAGCATCAGAATAGTAATTAACTGATCTTGTTTGTTTTATTGTTATTACTATTATTGTTATTATCACCCTTCTCCTCCTCCTCCTGCACTTTCCACCCCTTTCCTCCTCATCTCTCTTAACCCACCTCTTTCTCCCTCCTCTGTATTACCCTCCATACTCCCTTTCTTCCCTCCTTCACATCATCCTCCTCCATCTTCCTTCATCACCCCTTCCCTCTTTCTCCCTATTTCTCTTCCCTCTTCCTTCCCTTCCCTTCCGTCCTCCTCCTTTCTCTTCCTTCCTCCTCCCCCACTTCCTCCAAATACCTCCAAACTTTCCTCTGGGGACACAATATTGAGCTACAAGTTCTTGAGGAAGAAATTCCTGGGGAAATTGTTAACTCATTCGCCCACCTTTTGCTTTTACTCTATTTCTCGTTGCCAAGTATTTCTCTCTCTCTCTCTCTCTCTCTCTCTCTCTCTCTCTCTCTCTCTCTCATATCTAATCCCTGCCCCTCCTTCCCCCTCACTCCCCCAACTCTCACCTAATCCCTCTTCCTCACTCCCCTCCTGCTTCTCTCTCTCTCTCTCTCTCTCTCTCTCTCCATTCCATCATTCATACTCTCACCAACGCTCCAGTGTCCCTCCATCCTATTACTCTCTTCTTCCTCTCCTTCTCCCCCTTCTTCCCTCTTCTTCCTCCCTCCTTATTCTCATCTACTTCCTCCATTTTCTTCTCACCTTTCCAGCTCTTCTCTCTCGCCTCCTCTCTTTTACATTTCTACTCTTCCTTACCCTACTTCCTCTCCATTCCCCTTCCTTCCCTACCTCATCCTATCTCCCTTAATTGCCTTCCAACATCTTTCCTCTCCCTCACCCCTCTTCCTTTCTGTCTCTACTCGCCTCTCACTTTAGTTTCTTCTTTCCCTCCTCTCCCTTAACACCCTTTCCTTCCCTTTCCTCTCTCCCCCAACCACGCACGCACGTACACACACGCTTGCTTGTTTGCGTGCTTGCTTAACAAATAAAGTGTATTCAGTCAAACTACATTTCAGTCACTCAATTTTTGGTCTTTTATAAAACAATTTTTTTCGCGAGAGAGAGACTCAGCAAGGCGACAAATCTCTGATCCCCATCGAATACTTCACCCTAATAACCTCTCCCTCACCCTCCCCCATCCTCCTTCACCTTCCCCTAACCTCCCTCACCCTCCATTACCCATCCTAACCCTCCCTCATCCTCCCTTTATCCCCACTTTATCCTCCTTTCACCCTCCCTACCCTCCCCTCACACTTGCTCACCCTCCCTCATCCTCCCTCCTAACCTTCCCTCACCCAACCAACCAACACCCTCCCTAACCTTCTCTTATTCATCCTCACCTTCCCTCACCCCCTCCTCACGAGACCAAGGCGGAAATTCTGATTGATATCCATTCTACTCAACTGACCCGAGGAAAGAAAAGAAAAGAATAAACCTAAACATTTACGTCGTTGGCAGCTGAGTTTCTGTCCGGTTTAACTTCAAAACGTGTTGTATCAGACTGGATATTCAAGACAAATATCAATCTCCGGCGGCCCGAGTGATCCCTAAAAACAGGCGCAGCTGACAAACCTGATTTGCATAGTGTAAATAGTTGTCGTGGTTGTCCCATGTTGAGCAAAGTTAATGAGGCGACTCCTGCGACATGTACGTGTGCTGTATGTATGTATGTATGTATGTATGTATGTATGTATGTATGTATGTATGTATGTACACACACAGACGAAGGCGGAACAAAGTCAAACTGAGGAAGGAAATTAACGGATACACAAAATCAATGAAACAAAAAGACAGACACACACAGGAAAAAATAAAACAAACCGACACATAAACATACCCCCATCCAAAGAAACGGACAGACAAACACAGAGACAGAGAGGACAGAAACTACCTCCCACCCCTTGATAAACGCCTTCACAGTGGTGGGTCGCCTCGCCTCGTCTTGACTCGTGCAGTTGGATAGACCTGTACTTACACTCTCTCTCTCTCTCTCTCTCTCTCTCTGTTCTACCATTTTCTTTTTCTTCTCGTGAGTATGCGAGGATGTGTGTGTGTGTGTGTGTGTGTGTGTACATATGTGCATATTTATCTTTGAATGTGTATACTGAATATTTGTCTTGTTGATGTGTTTATGTTTGTACACACATGTATTTATGTTTGTGTGTTTGTCTCCGTCACCAACTCTGTCTTAAAACTCAGTAGAATTTAGCACATTAATTTGTTTTCGTGAAATAATGTTAAGTGAATATGATTAGTTAAGGTAGATTCAGGTAGTTATTCTAATATAGTTTATTAATTTTTGTGAGGTTTAATTTACTTGTGTGGCTGTTAGGTTAGGTTAGGTTAGGTTAGGATAAAATATCTCCAGTAATGAGGAAATATTACCGATAGAAAAATATTAACGTATGCGTCTTAATAAATCCGGGTCGTGACTGATTGTAAACAACTTGGCGAATCATTAAAAAAAAAAATTATAAATATTATCTTAAATCCAAGTTATAAACACTACCTTCTTTTGCTCATCCGGTTTAACGTTAATTAGGATGAAATATATACAAATTACCTGTTGTATAATTACGGTTACTAATGACATGTCTTCGTTATAAAAATTAATGAAATGTTTTAATCGTTTATTTACACGCCTGGAAAAATATCTAAGTTACTGAAGATCTTTTTTCTTTTTTTTCTTTTTTTACCCACAATATTAGTATGTTTTAACTCAGACCTCCTCCTGCACCATCACTACCTGCTCCTCCTCCACCATCACCACCACCACCACCACCACCACGACTATCACCATCACCACTACCACCACCACCACCAACACTACCTCCACCACCACCATGAACGATCCTGTAACTCCCACCACGGCGTGACTCAACACAAGATCATCTCACCCAATCACACGACAACACACCAACGATGGATTAGATTCGGAGAACCTAATTGGTCTGGAATTGCAAATTAATGACCAATCATAATTCTAGTTACAAGTTAATCTTTCAATCAAGGAGATAGCTCAGTCGACCACCAGGCAATTAATACAACTTCAGATTTCACGACCGTACTGGATCGTCGTCTTTACCTCTGGACGTTGAGAGAAAGAGAGAGAGAGAGAGAGAGAGGTATGGACAATACTAAGATGCAAATTGTAGGAAGGTACTATACATGTAGACAGGCAAGGTGTGTGTGTGTGTGTGTGTGTGTGTGTGTGTGTGTGTGTGTGTGTGTGTGTGTGTGTGTGTCCTACATACCTATAGTGGTGTTTACATATCTGTCTGTTTATGATCTTTATATATCTGTAACAGTAGGGAAAATGAGAGAGAGAGAGAGAGAGAGAGAGAGAGAGAGAGAGAGAGAATATGTTGACTAGATGTTGGGCTCCCTAGATAGCGCCTATAGAGGTAGGCCTAGGTATCGGAATATAGGCCTCTCGCTTTTCATGCGGGTCCATTAGGGAAAGGACGATTTCTCCCCATTTACATACATAGGCAACGCTGGTCCAGGAATGTCCGATATTGTATTTCAGCCGTTCTTATAACTGCCTTGGTGGATGTATGTTGTTGTTGTCATGTTGTTGGTTGTTGTTGTTGTTTTGTTGAGCGTTTGTACTTCATTTTTCTTTTTCGTTTACCTTTTCTTCTCCATCCTCTTCTAATACTGTTTTTCTTATCTCCCTCCTTGTCCTTCTATTTCTTTTGCATCATCATTTTCTTCCAATTCTTCTACTCCTCTCCTCTCCTCAGTCACCACTCCCTACTTACTCACAACACTCTGACGTCATAAAGAACATCATCCATCCATTTGGGAATTATATATTTATCATTTTCGCCATTGTCACCTCTTTATCACTGCTTCTTCCCCCTGTTCTCTTCCTCTTCGGCTCATTTTCACATGGTAAATATTCCTCTCTTTTGGTTCATCTGGTTCATCGGCTTTGGTTCGTTTGGTTCATCACCTATGGTTCGCTGGTCCACCATCTCCGGTTCCCCTGGTTCACCACGCTGGGGAGACAACAATTAATTAATTTGGCTTAAGGTATTTACTGTGCTTAGGGAGAATCTCCTCGACTGATGTACCGCTATAAACTCTTTGTCTCTTTTATTCTCACTTCTGCTCTCTTTCTCCTTTTTACCCTCACTTCTGCTCTTATCTTTTATTTCCTTGAATCACATACTGTTAAGCCCGACTAGGTGTGTGTGTGTGTGTGTGTGTGTGTGTGTGTGTGTGTGTGTAAACATAAATATTGACTGCATAATGAACTAATAACACCGAGAAAAAATCCACCTTTGATGTTCTCTATTTACTTTTAATTATCTACATGTTCATCATTAACGTACCTCTCTCTCTTTCTCTCTCTTTTATTTATTGCCAGTAATATGTAATAAAAATAGTCAATAAAATCATCATTAACGCTTCATATTCCTGTTAAAAATAAAAAATAAAGTGAAATAATATTCACCAAATATTCAACACTTAAGTACCTTCAGTACCGTCTTCTTCTCACATACATATAGAAACACGTACAGGAAACCTAACCAAAAACGTACATTAATTTATCACCACAAGCACGCACATACATCAGGGCCCACATGCACACTCTTTCGAGGAATCGCAACCACTGCATTGCCACATAAACTCTAAGCTATGCACACCCGCGTACACATTAACCCCCCGCACACACACACACACATATATATATATATATATATATATATATATATATATATATATATATATATATATATATATAAACAAAAATCACCCACATGCCAAAAAAACGCACATAAATGCTGACGTACTCACACACACACACACACACACACACACACACGCGCGCGCGCGTACACAAATACATACCACCCCGTGAGCGTTAATGGCGGTTATGGATATGAGTGTTACGCTGCTCTGTCATGATCAGCTGTGAAAGACGAAGTGTGAGGGAGGGAGGAAAGGAGGAAGGGAGAGAGGCAGCAATATGTTGTGTAGAGCAGAAGGGAGGGGGAGGTTGGAGTAAACAAGGGAGGGGAAGGGAGAATGGATTGGGAGGAAGGAAGAGAGAGAGGGAAGGAGGAAACGAGAGATGGTGTAGGGAGGAAGGAAGGTAGAGAAAGTGGTTGTGAGGGTGTGAGGAGAGAGAGAGAGAGAGAGAGAGAGAGAGAGAGAGAGAGATTTTATACAATTAGACAGACAGAAATATATAAATAAAAGACAGATAGATACTCCTAAGCTGAAAACACACACACACACACACACACACACACACACACGAACACCCACACACACCATCATCATCCCAAACCTCCTACCCACACACCTGTTCAGGGACATAATGTTAAAACTGAGAGCGACCCTCACTTCAGCCCGGCCACAATAGCCCCGCGCAAATAATGAAAAATGCACTGTCAACTCAAAATCCTTCCCGGCTCCTCTCTTTCCGTCCATCCCTGTCGATATCAGTCACAGTGCATTTTATTCCCCAAAATTCAGTAACAGAGAGATGAAGAACGAGGAGGAGAAGGAAGAGGAACAGGAGGAGGAAGATGAAGAGGAGGTGGTGGAAGGGGTGGAGGAAAAGGAGTTTAAATTTAAAGAAATATCGGCACATCCGTGGACGGTAATGTCCCTTCTAGACACACACACACACATACACACACACACATCTCTAGGAGCGAAATTTTTCCCCTCGTCTTTGGTGGGAGGGAATTCCTGGCAAGACTCTGGGAAAGACTTGACTCGGGTGAAAGACTATTGTATTTTATTTATTTTTTTATTTTTTTGCCTCGACTTGGAGACTTTCGTGAAGAAGAATCACCATAAAGACTCATTTAGGAGACTATAAAGACTCCTTAAGAAGTCTCGACTTCTATAAAGCACTTTATTGAAGAGACTCACTGGAAAGTTAATAAAACACACAAAAAACACAAGGGAAAGGTTCCTGTGATTTAATGGAATACTCTGGAAAGACTTTCTGGAAGGACTTAAACCGATAAAGACTGAACGTCATGAATACATTTCTCTGGAAAGACTTATGGAAAGACTCTCAGGAGAAAAAGACCCATATAAAAGAAAACTCTGGAAGGAGATTCACTGGAAAGAAATACACATGGAAAGACTTGCTGGAAGGATTATCTGGAAATATCTGTTGGAAAGTCAACCTGGAAAAACACCGTAAGGAGTCCCCAGGAAAGACTTACTGGGGGACTCTCGAAAAAGACTCACTGGAAAGACTCCTAACCTACCAATGTTGACACGAGGACGTCTTCCCGGTTAAAGTCAGAAAATTGTGTGTGTTGGTGTGTTTTTGTTCTGACCTTTATTGCCTGCACTAACATGGACGTGTAGTGATGGTTTAAACTGTTAAGTGTGTGTGTGTGTGTGTGTGTGTGTGTGTGTGTGTGTGTGTGTGTGTGGGTGGTTAATCGCTGGCCTTGTGATTCTACATGCAAACTATTACTTTCGTGACTGTCCTTAATTAGAATGCATTAATAAGTGTTCTCGTTAAAGGTGTTTTGATATTAGACACACTTTATTGTTTGGTTATGTGGAACGTGGAGGCTTTTATGGTCTTAATATAATAGTGGGGAATTATTTTCTTGGTGATATTATATATAATAATAGACTGACATCCCAGAAAGGATGTAAAGTTTGCTTAGTTATGTTGATTCAGGGACAGGTCGGACATGCGTTTGTATAATTGTATGAATGTATATAAATGTGCACACAAAGAAATATAAGCATAATAACTCACACACACACACACAGGGAGCCGGAAGTCAATCCACTAGCCTATTTAATATGACAGTGATGCCTCACAAAATTGGTAGTATTTTCTTGAGTTGTGTGGCTGGTTGGGAGCTCTTCAGTGTTACAAGGAACATTTGTCATAATATTTATTACAACTTAGGAATCGTGGAGTTGAAAGTGTTACAAGAGAGCGTTACTGATTTAGGAGTCCTTGAGGTGTATTTATATGGGGTCTATGATTGCTGCATCATGTTCTGTAGGCCGCCTTAACTCGTGTGGCTTTAATGTGGTACAGGACACACTGTAAGGACTGTACGTTTGTAGGTGTGGTAATCACGTCAAATGATTATGTCTAGATTAGTTAACAGAGAGAGAGATAATGTACCTTCAAGTATATGGACATTAACAAGTTGATTCCGGTTATGAAAGTTACGACAGTGACTCGAATTTTCATTATATATATATATATATATATATATATATATATATATATATATATATATATATATATATATATATATATATATAATTGGAAATTACAGTTTCATGAACGTGATGTGTATCGACATCCATTCATTATGAACGAAAAAAGAGTATTTTTATGAATTCACATTAGGTAAATAAATGCATTAAAGTTTGTCATGAAAAACATGTTTATTTTCATGCTCAAGTGAAATGTTATGGTGCTCTGTATGTAATTGTTGTGTTGATATTTGATTTTTTATAATACCAAAAATGTACTGTTAAAATGTGTGTAAAGATATATTAACCGGTTTGTGTAATTGCATAGTTGTGTATATATTGTAAACATTTATATTTAATTCTTCTCTGAGTGTGGTAATGTTTACATATACTGTATGCCGATTAATTTACATATTTAAACTGTGCAGTGCGAGGAAAGAGTGAGGCACACTCAAGTAATATAATGCAATTCAGTGAAACCTCCAAATAACGGATTTACAACTATTTATGATCTGTTAAAGGGGGTTTCACATCTAACGGACCCTCGATATAACGGACTTTCCGCTCTATTTAATCCGTTAGATGGGTGTTTAACATCTGATGGACCCTCGATATAACGAACTTTCCTCTCCGCATAATAAATTAAATAGAGGTTTCACTGAAAATCAACTGAGTCTTTCCTGTTAGATTGATGAGAGACAGAGAGAGAGAGAGAGAGAGAGAGAGAGAGTAGTTTCAAAATTCAACCTATAGAAGATATAAAATTAATTGCCCTTAAATCATCACCAAAAAACACATTATTACATTATAGACGTTTTTCGTACTATACCGAAAAATAAAAACCCTACTTATTACGATGTGTATTTTTTTCTGTCGACGGCCATTACCAATCTCTTGTGGGGCAAAAAAAAAGTGGCTATTATTAAATTTTTTATTTCCTTTTAAATGGACTAATCTTTTGTAATCTTCTTTTGTTATGGCGGCAATGGGAGGTTGATGGCTGCAATGTTCTGGTACCAGGTATAAAATTGGAGATGAGGAATATTTAATTAACGTGAAGCTGATTTGATGATGGTAATACTGTATCTGGTGGCTCGGGGTGGGGGTGGAGGTGGGGTTGTTTTGATGACGTTACTCAATTTGTGTTAAAAAAAACGAACTCGTCGAGGCTTTAGGTAACAAACTTGCGTCAGTCATGTTAGTTTGGTGTCGTGTAGCGGAAGACAGGTTGAGAGAGAGAGAGAGAGAGAGAGAGAGAGAGAGAGAGAGAGACCCAGTAAACCAAACTTACAATTAACCCCTGAAGCTCACCTGTACCACATTTCCCCCTTCATTAACCTTCGTTGGTGTACGTACTGTACAGTGATAACCTGAGAGACGTATATTAGTCAACACAGAATCCCCTCCTCCCAATACGATCAACTGAATGGGGAATCAGAACGTTTGTGTTTGTTGGCTCTTGGGGTTGAAAATCCTATCGTATAACACTGGCACTCTCCGCCTCTTACACCTTCTTCAGCCTCTCGCCCCGAAATGATGTGATAAATAACATTGGGAATGAGGCTTAATGATGAACACGTATAAGGTTGAAAATCACCCACTATAGCTATCAAAATTCACCCAATATACGATCATCAGGACAAGGAAATAAAGCCCTTTTGTCAGCCATCTGTAAGGTTTAGTATTCCATGTTGTGAAGCGGGTGGTACCTCAAGATAGAGCTAATAAGATGAAGAATTTGAATCTAATGACCACTAACTATAAGACTCCCAATTCCATAATAGAATACTCAAATTTCCCTCCTCCTTAAGGCACCATCATCAGGAAGAGGAATTAGAACCTTTATATAAGCCAGCTATTTGGTTCAAAATCTCTATGACATAACACCGAATTTCCAGGGAATATACGACTATGAGGGTGGGTAAATTACACTCCTAGATCTGGCAGTTATAAGGTCGAGTTTCGCAATGCTCAAAACAGCAAGTGAGTCTGATGCAGGTTAAGTATCGAACATATTTCCCTTGATCGACCTTAACGAGGATGTGGAAGGACAGACGCGGCCCGTGCCAGTGGTGTATGAAGGGAGTTAGTGATGGTAGTACTTAATTGTATCCCCTCGAAGGTGTGTTGTGGCGATAATTATGGGTTCTCATCTCTAATTGGCCAGAGATTCAGTTGGGACGTGTTTCCTTAGAGTCGATTGGTTACTGACTTGGTTTTATGTCTGTCGTCGTTTTTGATTGCTCACGGGTTCAAGGTTTACGTGTGTTCTTATATATGAATTACCAATGGTTACACTAAATCGAATTTGCTCTTGCTAGTGATTGGTATGTGGTTTAGGTGTTCCGTGTTTACTCATATCTGATTGGGCAGTGGATCGCGTTTCCTTGCGAAATGATTGGCCGCAGAATTTTTGCTATAGTATGTTTCCTCATCACTGATTGGCCATAGGTATTGTTGAGGGGGTGGCCTCGCTCGTAGTCCCTCACTTAACACCTCAAAACTGTCGCTCTCTCTTGCTTTCTTGTTATGATATTCTCTTAAGCGAAAATGCTGCCAGAATATAAATAAGCTTAGAAATGTAAGTTTTATTAGTTGTTTATATAAATATTGGAGGATTATGGCATATTATCAGTAGCCTCCGCCCCTCGACACACCCAACACACACCGCAGTTCCTCACCAACTGACTTAATACGTTTGAGTTGTCTTAAAAAAAGTAATTTATTGTATATATAAATCACAGAATGGTTGAAAATATATTATCGGGAATTTTATTTGTAGTTGTAAACTTTTCTCAAAATATTTCAAGTTTTTTAACGGAGGAAGATTTATTGGGGGAAGCAACGCGGATTTCTTTATCTGGTTTGAGTATCACCGTTTGTTATTATTATTAAAGGTAAGAAGTCTTTCATGTTATGTGTTAAAAGATAACGGATTATATACACATAAATTTGTGTACAAAATGGGAGGGTCGTGGATACGGGCGCTCAGTATCCAGTTGCATTATTTTGTCTGTGTCAAACAATGTCCAGCTGCAAAGTCTGTTTTATTTAGGTGTATTGTGAACTATATTCAGGCTTCCCTTTATTGTGGAATATATTTTCACAAACGATCTGTTTCATGGCGAGGGACTTCATAGTAAAGTTTACTTCGCTGTGTGCGCGTGTGAAAATTACTGTACTTTGACGGTCTATAAACGCGGTGACGAGCGACAATTATCAAGTTTGGATTTAGTAATATGGCTCAAAACCTTTTCAATATATCTATTTCATATAGCTTTAATGGTACAAAAGTTGGAACAAGAACAATGATGAAAAACTGATATTTTTAACCATCTTCATATTGAATTACGTAATTTTTAGATCAACAATATAGGAAATAATAATAATAATAATAATAATAATAATAATAATAATAATAATAATAACAATAATAATAATAAAGTTTCTTCGTATTATATTAGGATGCACAATATAGCATCACTCATTAACCCTAATACATATACTACATTATATAATCTACGATACATAGTCTACGATACTGCAGCCTCTTTTCAGCATACTGTATATACACTTGAATAACACAAACTAGTTCATACGTATTTACCATCTCCCGCCACACAATTACAAACAGCCACCCGACAATCTAAACCCAGGCATCCTCTGCTCTCTGATAAAATGCTGAATTCCATTACCAGACTCCCAGTTGCGTGCAAATATCCTTTTATCAAAATCTAATTACCAGAACCTCTGTTTAATCTCTCGCTGCACCAGAGATGTTGTGATGGTCTCCTGTTTTCCGCGCCAAGACCCAGGGAGGTGCATGTTATTGTCCCAAGACCGAGGGAGGTGTACTACTACTCCAGTTGGTAATGGTGTTAGTGACTTTTGTCTGTTGTTTAGCATACGTCTCCCTTTCACTCTCACAGTCTCTCAGTTTTTAGTTACTCGAAGTCAATCTCTGTCTTATTCTCTTAAATATCTCCCCAAAACTTTCTCTCATAATGTCTGTCTCTCTTGTCCGTCCATTTCAATTTCTCATAGATGCTGTCATGTATTCATCTTTGTCCTTCACTATCTCTCTTGTGTTTCCGTCTTAATCTCTTGCTCCCCTTCTTCCCTTCTTCCTTCTTCATCCCTTCTCGCTCCTCAGCTTTGTATAGTCTGTCTCCTTCAATTGGGTCGGTGTTGATGGTCTGGATTGTGGGATTATTCATGTTCCTGTTCTCTGTTCTCCGTGTGTGTGTGTGTGTGTGTGTTTATCTTGTCATTGTCTCTTCCCATTTATCTTCTTTCTGTATCATTCAAAATTGATCTTGCATTTAATCTCTCTCTCTCTCTCTCTCTCTCTCTCTCTCTCTCCATTTAAAATACTAGATACTCCAGTGCATTATCCTAACTTGATCGACCTTAGAATGATCCCTGTCTCACTTTGTCTCTCTACCCGTCTCTATTCCTGTCTTATCTGTGTGGCTGTGTGTGTGCTGGTCTATTCCACCCACCAGTGCACCAACACGCCCACGGCAACACAATAGCATTTATTACCGTGGCCTTCAGCAAGACCCAACCACCTGACTCAGTGGCTGGCGAGGAGTTGAACCGTTCGCCAAGAGGAACCCCACAAAGCCTCATCTTACACCACTAGCTCCTCCTCCTCTTCTTTCTCCTGCTTCTCCTTCTACTTCTCCTTCCCTCCTCATCCTCTTCCTTACCATCATCCTCATGCCACAGTCTTACCCTCTAACCTCTTCCTCTTTCCACAGTCCTCCTTTTCCTTCTCCCAATAGGTTCCTCCTCCCCTTGTTCCTCCAAAACAATCACTCTTTTCTCTTCCCACAGACTCTTCCTCCTCTTGCACCTCCAACACAATCATCCTATTCTCCTTCTCACAGACTCCTCCTCCTCCTCCCACAGATTTATCTTGCACCACCGTCTCTTCCAACTGTATCAAGCGTGTTGTTATAGTTTCCCTGAGCACCACTGTAAACAAGGATATCCATTGGATCAACAGTCACATTGGCTGCCCTCAACTGTACCATTGTAAACACTGACGTCTGCCCTGCTTCACTTGTTTACCAGAGAGATACAAATTGATTGATGTATTTCACTGATTTTAAGACAATAGACTCTTTCCTACTGTATATTTCAGATAGTGGTTGTGGAGGGGAGGAACTGATGACCATGTAAACGTTCTCTCTTTCTCTTTCTCGCCATCTCTCTCTCTCCCTCAAAATTAAGGCACAGTATACAACCAGAGGTGATAAAAGACGTAATAGGATGTCGCTCACAGCCGGTAGTTCGCCTTCCTTCAGTCAATAGCTCTTTGATTTTTCGTATCTCTCTCTCTCTCTCTCTCTCTCTCTCTCTCTCTCTCTCTCTCTCTCTCTCTCTCTCTCTCTCTCTCTCTCTCTCTCTCTCTCTCTCCATCATCTCTCTTCCATTGTCTACATATGCTCACAAATAAAACACAAATAAACAAACAAATACACACACAAATGTACGCAAACCAACCAACCACCCATCACCACACACACACACACACACTTCTAGCTTGTATATATATCTCCAGGAAGAACAGAGGAAGAAGATACCTGACTGCCTTGGGGCTTTGTTTCAGTACAATGAAGGCGGAAGCGACTGAATATATCTAGATGTTTATTTCAGTGGGATAAAAAACAACAACAAACTGGTAACAAAAAATGGCGTAAAGTCGGAATGAGATACACCAAGGGGAGGTAAGGGAGGATGTAGGGAGAGGAAGGTTAGGGAGGGGAAGGTTAGGGAGGGGAGAGAAGGAGTGGCGGAGGGTAGGGTGGGGAGGGAAAGAGGAAGGAAGAGTTTAGCCTATCATTCCTTTTTCTATTTAGATTAAACTTGTTAGTATGTAAATTTCTGTATCAACTATGAATAAAAGATTCATAGTCGGACAAGGTTACGGTCTACAGTTAGTATTTTGGGGTCCCCACTATTTCAAGTTGAGTGGATAAGTCTCTGGATTAAGGAAAGCATGATGGGTGTGTGGCCGGTGGTGGATTGTGGTGGTGAATTGTGGTTGGTTTATGAGAGAGAGAGAGAGAGAGAGAATGTGATCTTGATTTTGGTAGTTAATGAGGAAATGTTCTCTATCTATTTCTCCCTTCATTTACACTCTTCTCTCTTCTCCTTTATCTATCTCTCTGTATTTCTCTTTTATTGTCTCTCTCCCTCTTTCTTTATCGTTATCTTTAGACTTATCTTTTCATCTCTACTCCTCTTTCCCTCACCTTCATTATTGGAGCAACACACCGAAGCTGCAGTGTTTTCTCTCTCTCTCTTTTTTTCTCTTCCTCCCCCCCTCTCTTTCATCCTTCCTCCCTTTCCCTCCCAACCTCCCTCCCTCCATCCCTCTTCTCTCTTTTTCTCTCTCTCATCATCAACCAACAGCAAGGTAACATTTCCTGCTCCTCAACCCTAAAGAATTCTTTTCCTCCCTCACACTCAGAGAATCTTTCCTGTCATGAAATGCAGAACACGAAAATCTCTTAAAGGCTGCTTCCTTTTTCTGTCTGTCTGTCTGTCTGTCTATCCTCCTATTTGTCCCTGCCTCTTTCTCTCTGTCTCTTTGGCTCCTTCTCTTGCTCTGTGTCTGTCTGTTTTTCTCGACCTCTATCTGTCTTTGTTCGTCCTTGCATCTTTCTATCTGTTTGTCTTTCTGTCTCTGTCTCTGTCTCTGTGAGTCTTTCTCTCTCTGTGTCTGCTTCTGTCTCCCCCTCTCCTTCAATTTTCAAACATTTTAAATTCTTTCACCAAGCATTATTTTTTTTCTCTCCTCCCTGCCAGACTCTTCACTTTTATCTCTTGTACTTTATGTCATTTGAGGAAACCTCGTTCCTTGGCACAATGTTGATGAGGACAGTCCAATTTTTTGCTGGAATTTTTGCATGTAAGTTGTTTAACCAAAATACGTAGTTTGTTGATTCGCGGAGATGTGGTAAATGTGTGTGTGTGTGTGTGTGTGTGTGTGTGTGTGTGTTTGTGTGTGTGTGTGTGTGTGTGTGTGTGTGTGTGTGTGTGTGTGTGTGTGTGTGCAGAGCTGAATATGTAAGCAGTAAGTAAATTTGTATGAAGTATATTTCATAGTCTTAATGTTAAGCACTGATTGTTATAGTTTGGATTTGTTTGTAGTTATTATTATTGTTGTTGTTATTTTGTTATGTTATATTGCCTCCTTGTGTACTGAGGCTTAGTATCTAGTGTGTTAGATTTGCAGTCCGTAATCTGTTTTTTAATCTAATGAAATCTCTACGGTATTGGCCCGCCACATTATTATTATTATTATTATTATTATTATTATTATTATTATTATTATTATTATTATTATTATTATTATTATTATTATTATTATTATTATTATTATTATTATTATTATTGGTGTTGTTGATTATTACGGTGTTCTTGTTTTTGTTATATTTTTGTTGTTATTATTATTAATATAACCCGCTGGATTATCCTTAAAGTCGTTATTATATTTTTGTTTCTAACTGAGAATTCAGGAATATCTTACGATCTTTGCATTCAAGGAAAGTCTCATTACTTATCTTTTATGCCAGATAACCTTGTTTTCCTTATATAAAACAACAAAACACACACACACACACACACACATTCCGCAGGGCTAAAAAAATAAAAGTCACCCACGTAACACAGTAAAATACGTGTTGAATATATGGTAATTTCGGGGCGATAGTTGATTCGTGTCCTCCAATAGTGTTATCATTCTCTCTGTCAACGATGATGCGTTAACCGTCGTCCAAACACAGCATCTGGCGTAGTAGCTCCATCCGTGTAGCTATCGAGTTAGTTGATTGACCGTCCCTCCCTCCTGCCACCCAATAATCCGTGTGTCATGTTAACAGTGGAGTGATTTAGTCCCGAGCCTCTACAACACTCACTCCGGTTATAATCAGTGGCGATATTCTGCCAAGTCCTGCTCGCTGACAACCTGGCCAAGTGTGTGTGTGTGTGTGTGTGTATCTTTGTTTCTGTCCCTGTCTCTCTTCTCTCTTTCTCTTTTCCTGTTTCTATCTCTCATGACCTGATAAAGTATATACTATAAGAAAGGTCAATTACTTAAGCTTATGTTACAAGTGCCATAAGTATATTTCAAACACTAAATAATTGTCAAATTCCTCAGTATTTTAATCTTGGTGGAACAATGGCGGGTGTTACTCTTGTTCTCCAAAAAATTTGCTTTGTTTCCCCAGCTGTTGGAGGTGATGGTGACGTTGGAAAAGTGTTAGAGGTGGTAGTGATGGAGGAATTTGTTGGAGATGTTGTGATGTAGGAGGTATATTGGAAGGCGATGGTGGCGGTCGTAGGAGGTTTGTTGGAGGCAATAGAGACAAATTATTCTGTTATGTTGGAGGAAATTCGTAGGAGGTGGAATGTTGGAGACGATAGACAACATTGTTTATTACTGGTGGAATAAGTTTATTTGGAGGTTGTAGAGACAGCAATATCCCGTATTAGTCCTAGAGTCATGTTAGAGGTGAAGTACATTATTCATGACAGGTGACCTAACTTGCTCTTCCCTTGTGTGGGAGAGACAGTGAGGCGATCTCTGCTGCGCACGGTCCAACCAACCCGACTCTTGTGGTTACAGATGTTAATGACTTTCTGAGAGAGAGAGAGAGGATAATCTTAAACCCTACCTCCTTGTATTTAATTATCAAGGTGCTGGCTTCTCCCTACCCAAGGAACACATCTTAAGGAACCTCATCATACCTGTGAACGTCTGGTTAGGTAAGAGGCATATAAGACGGCCAGGGGGTCATCATTCTCCTTTTGTTGGGAGTCTATAGTGGTATCAGGGTCGTGGGGATATAGAGTTGTATGCAAAAGTGTTGGATTCTGGTTATGTTAGGGGAAGTGGGGGGGAGGGGGTGATGGCTGGGTTTACGACGCCTCTGTCCCCAGGTTCTTATGTTGTGTGTGTGTGTGTGTGTGTGGATTATATCAAGGAGAAGTTTAAAGGTAGGTGTTATTCTCTGTCTGTCTGTCTGTCTGTCTGTCTGTCTGTCTTCCATGGCTTGCTTGTGGGATCGTTTCATTATTTAAATCATACACTTACTAACATCATGTAGACGCTGACAAATACATAAACACACATTTCTATAAACCCATGTACGCACACACATTTCTATAAACCCATGTACGCATACTTATACAAATAAATTCACATAAAAACCAGTGCATGTAAACACAAACTCTCACAAACCCACACAAATACTCACAACCCCACGTGGTAACAAATACAACTATTCAGAATTCCGATCAGCCGTAACATCGCCGACCCATGAGCAGAATCACAACCTTGTCAGTGTGATTCTATTCAGGCTTAACTTGGAGAGAGAGAGAGAGAGAGAGAGAGAGAGAGAGAGAGAGAGAGAGAGAGAGAGAGAGAGAGAGCGAGCTCACGTTACAGGGAAGTACCATTGACAATCACTCGCTTATGTCTGACACATTAATCTCCTGGGTATTATAATGTGACCAGGTGATGAAAAATATAGGTGAGCAATTAACCAAAGTATTCGTCATAGTTTCAAAATGCATTAAAGTTGTACACTGCTTTTACCGACCAAAAATTCTGTATTCAGGACGAGTTTTCAGTTATTATTAAACCGGAACAAAGATGAACATTAAGTGTGATGTGAGTTTTATTTTGTGTATTTGTTGAATTGAGCATTTTAATTGATGTGTGTGTGTGTGTGTGTGTGTGTGTGTTTTGATGTCAGTGTTTTTGTTGTTGTTGCAGCATTGTGAATGATGGTGTTTATAATAATAACAATAATAATAATAAATTAAAGTAATAATAATAAATGAAAGTTGACATGCCAACAACGTAGACTTTATCAATTTCTTGTTACAAGTACCGTGATTTGAATTAGTCCTCTAATTATGGATCATTTTAACACACTGTGTAATAAGCCTCGGTACGCAAGGAGTCACTAATATAATAATTTGTAAATGGACTTGAAGAAAACTCTACATTTAGTTTACATTTTGATGACACACGCTCAGAGACAAACGGTTAGGTTAGGTTAGATAAGGATAGTTAAATTTTATTCAGAGATCAGTTACCTATAGAAGGACAAATAAGAGTAACAAGACTCCACTACTACTCTCTGTTCACCAGGTAGCCCTCCAGCTTTCCTCTTCATTTTGTGGTTATGTTGTTGTTGCAGTATTAACACTAATTACTAGTGAATGATGACCTTTACTCCTTGTAACCAACATAGAAACCCAAATTGTCGTGTGTAGAAAAGACATTCCCCCTCGGTGAGAGAGGACATTACCCTCCCCACGATGGTTTAAACTGTGTCATTAAGTCCAAGAGCTAGTCCATTAACATTACGAACGACTGTGGGTCCTACTATGTTAAGACAGTGCTGCTGCAGGTAGGAGGAGCCCTGACGTCGTCCATCTGCCGGGGCTTCCAATAGCATGTCATGGCGGGGTGAAGAAGAACGTCTGGTATTCACTGTTGATTGTTCGTGTTGGCGTTATTGCAAAAGTACACTCTTGTGTTTCTGGGAGGTAAATCTTAAATAATTCTAATTTAAGTTACCTTAGAAAGCGTTTATAGATCCAAGAAGACAACGTTAAAGAGCACAAGAAACTCCCGAGAGGAAGGTGACCCCGGCACAACACGGCCACAAGCACCGGCACAAACACACAATATTTATGTGTGGCGTTATTGCAGTTACCAGGAGTGCATGACCTCCCGAAGGAGGAATTTCATTTTGTCGCCCAAGTCGGCCATCAGCAAGGTTTACACACCCTCTCGACCCCTGCTGATGTTTATATATATATATATATATATATATATATATATATATATATATATATATATATATATATATATATATATATATATATATATATATATATATATATATATATATATATATATATATATATATGCAAATAAATCACTGTAGGTGCGCGTGATCCAGGTGTATGCTGGTAACCACAAGGAAAAAAGAAAACACGATGTTCCCAAGCGCTTTCGTGTAATTCACATGTGCGTGTGTTTGTGTGTGTGTTCGTGCTTGCGCGCGCCCCACTAACCTAACACATGTGCAAAACTACAGATGTGTGCAAATATTATCACCTTACCACCTTACCTGAAGCGTCTTTGTTTAGTGAATTCCGGGTCAGATGTTTCAAAATTTTAATGGGCAAAGCACAGCAGTAGAGGCGGTGAGAGAGGTTAACCTTTCAGAAACTTTTAGTATTAGGTCTAATCAGTGTTGCCAATACCTCCCTGAATCATCACACCAACCAGTGTTACCAGACCGCACCACGATATTAACCTTGGAATCACTGTAGATGCCAGTGAGCTATCATCTATCTGTCTGTCTGTCTGTCTGTCTGTCTGTCTGTCCTGTTCCGTCCCGCCCCGTCTATAAATAAACATGTGTATGTGTCAGTACACACACACACACACACACACACACTATCATATTCCGTGTACAGACATAAAAAACTAGATTTATACTGCCAGTAATATCTGAAATGCAAAGAGAGAGAAAACAATAAAAAGCAGTCATTCTGTACCTACTGTTCCGTCACATTAAATGCCAAGAATTACAGAGGTAAGACACGAAAACACGTAGATTTTACGAGGCAGGAAAACAACAGGCGGAGAATATACCTCGGAAAAACATAAGCATACAAAATGTCACACACACACACACACACACACACACACACACACACACACACACACACTCACTCATTCACACACACACACACACACACACACACACACACACACACACACACAGGAGCTTTCCCTCATTTTTACGGACAAATTCTGTGTGTGTGTGTGTGTGTGTGTGTGTGTGTGGCAAACAAGCTTGAGTACAAATTAAAGATCTCCAGAATATGAAAGGGAGATTACTTATCAGCGATTCAACAAATACACACACACACACACACACACACACACACACACACACACACAACCACACGCGATTTTCTTGACAAATATGTCTTTTTCTTTTCACGGTCATCGGTACATGTGGGCTGAGAGGATCACAGCTGATATTTTTGTCGTACTTTCTCTCCCAACAAAATTTTATTACAGAAGGAAAAGTTACTGTTTAGTTAGAGATACTGATGGACTTGTTTCTTGGTGTAGGTCTCGTTGGCTCTGAAATGCCAATCCCTGGTGTGTGTGTGTGTGTGTGTGTGAGTGTGTGTTTTATAATTCAGTTGTCATTTTATTTGTTTAATTGTTTTATCTTTATTGTTCGCGATATTTATTTCCAATATATACCTCTATTACTCCCCATCCTTCTTCCACTACGCCACACCTTCACTATTCCGCACCTCCACTACACCACACCTTCACTATTCCGCACCTCCACTACACCACTCATCCACTACCCCACACTACACTTTTACTACCCAAACACCCTCTCTCCATTCAACTATACCTCACCTCCACTACCCTACACACCACTTCCACTACCCCATACTCCACCTCTACTACACCACTCCTTCGCTACCCCACTCCCCACCTCCACCACTCGACACCCCACTTCCACTACCCCCCACACCCCACCTCCACACCATCACAAGACAGCTCTCTGACAGTGCTCACCAACACGTCGGCTGGTGATCTCTACGTGACGATGCCTTAACTGAGGGAATCACGCACACTCTACAACGTTTGAGTCTGGCCTCCACAACCTCCCGCTATCACCATCACCCTGGGTGGTGGTGGATGAGTGAGGGTCTTATGTGTATTCCTCTTAACATCACAGAAAAAGTAGTGGGATTTTTCTTCGTTTTTCTTAAAAAAGTATGAAGAAAGTAGGGAGATTTTTCTTTGTTCTTCTTGCGCGTATGGAATAAGCGGGAGGGATTTTTCTTCGTTCCTCTTGACATTACAGGGACATTTAGTTAGATTCTACTTACAGTAGAAAATTTAAAATATAGTCACGTGTTTCTTTCTGTTCATCATGTCTGTCAGTCTGTATATCATGTTTATCTGTCAGTATGTCACGTCTGTATATCACGTCTGTCTATCAGTCTCTCACGTCTGTATGTCTGTCTATCACACCTGTCTGTCTGTCTATCACATAGGTTTTAAGTATGGTGAGAGGGGAGGAAGGGAATTTAAGACCTGTCCATCGCCTCTGAGGGAAACAAGTGAAGCCTCCACCTGTCTCCTGAGCTTTGTGACACTTCAATTGCTTTCTCCTAACTTTCTAGTCCTCTCACCTCTCGCTTTCTTTTCTTGTCTCAATGTCACTCTGTCTGCCTCTGTCTCTGTTTCTCTCTTTCTCTATTGTGTTACTAGAATTAAAGGCAATTAAACAAAGATAAAAATATAAATTACATCATAAACTCTCCTCCTATTTTTCTCGTTAAATCAAGAGTGATATGTCGTATCTGTTATTAAAATGTCACGAGACAGAAGTGTCGGCTGGTTTATGTATCGCAATGTCCTGTTGAAGGCTGATACTGGGTTATGTGAGGCGACAGGGACAAGCCAGGCGAGGATTTGAGGACCTCGTTGTGGAAGGAAACACCTGTAGGAGGGAGCACCACATGTGTTACAGCAGGTGTGGGGTGAAGGAGCGACGGATAGTGAGGGGAGAGAGAGTCTGGTGTTGGTCTTGATTCCGTCCATTTTGCTTACAAACTAGACAATTTTATACATTTTATACACCTACTACTAGATGTAAAGGAAGATGTATATTCGTAATTAATCGTAACAGGTGAGTGAATGCTATCAATGAATGTGTTAAGTATTTTCAACTACATCATGTATCACTGTGAATGCCTCTTCTGAATGACTAACCACGCCCCCAGCCCGTGTTCACTACGAGACCCTCAGTGCACCCCCAGCCCACCTGTAAAACACACACACACACACCTCTCACTAACATTTCTCATGATCAATTCTTGGTCTTCCTTCTGTCGCTCTTGAGAGTGTTCATTACGACAGAAACTGATGGCTAGTGTAGTCACATTCACAACAACATGGAATCTAAAATAAATACACTGTTCATCACACATAAATTCACACACACACAAATTCACACACACACACCCACGCAAACAAGCACGAATACACATTAATATACCAGAATTCCCACACACACGTATAAGACATTCACACATAGATAAATTACTGAGCATACATATATACACTGAATGCTTCAGTTCACATATCTCATTGGCCATATACTGTACATGCACACTCATAGTTGGCTGCCTGGCAGGAACGTATTTCCAAGATTCATATATACGCGACTCAAACGTAATAGAAGCAATGTATCAACGGGATGCGACGCTCTACATATGTATCTGAAAATTATACCAGGGATGTTAATATCGGGGTGACGTGCGCTTCCCAGATGATTGGTAGGGAGATAAAGTGGTTTTGAGGGATGTAGATGGTGTAGGCGCGAGGTTTTGTTCGGCTGATAGGATTTTAGTAGGAGAGAGAGAGAGAGAGAGAGAGAGAGAGAGAGAGAGGTAAACAGACAGGCAGGGAGAAAGAGAGACAGTCGAGCAGGGAAATAGAGACAAACAGAATAGCAGGGAGAAAGAGTGAGAGACAGACAAACAGTCAGACAGGGAAAGGTATATTCCACACACACACACCGAGACTTCAAAACATGTTCCTTCAAAATTTAAAGGTCCTTCATAGTATGTGAAATTTTAAAGATCACCTGCGAGAAACATTTGTAGAATTTTGGTTAACATATGATGATCAGTGAAACTTTACAATACCTCCCCGTAAAGAAATCAAACTATGAACCAATACCTCTCCCCCAAATCCACTAAGACCCAATACCTAATCAAGGAATCCAAGACTTAGGGTTTCGTATTGGGAATAGCACATGGATTTTAGGGGTCATGATAGACTCAGCCCCCTATGGTCCTGTACCCATGTACCTCCAGAAGCCTTGGAACTCGTCAAGCGTTTACTCTATATATAAAGGACACATTCATAAATCATCATCTACATTGAATATCAGACCCATATGAGTATATATCGAAAATAATGGTATGGTTTCTGGGTTTTTTCCTCTCTCTCTGGTTTTGTATCTGTCTGTCTGTCTCTTTGTTTATGGTAACTGAATACACGGGAGCAGGGGTTGCCAACACCATGCTCATAGACCGAGTGGGGAGGGTGAATGTGTCAATATACATGCGTGTGTGTGTGTGTGTGTGTGTGTGTGTGTATACTCGTATTTGTTTGTATATGTATGCTTTGTGTGGGTTCAGGTGTTAATATGCAGTATCCAGGAGGGTCAAATGTCTCTTGGAATCCACCGAGCCTGGTACTCAGAGGAAATGTTTTACACTACGTTGTTCTGAATGTCACACACACACACACACACACACACACACACACACACACACACACACACACACACACACACCTATCATCATGAAGAACACCATATTGCTTTTCCAGAAGATGGAAAGAGGAGAAGGAGGAGCAGGAAGAGTAGGTAGAGGAGGAGAAAGAAGAAGAGGGGGAGAATGAGGAGAGGAGAAGTGGGGAAAAGGAAGGACTTTTGTTTGTCTCACTCTCTCTATGTGGATTAACTCCTTTCTGTCGCCCCCCCTCTCTCTTTCTCTCTCACTATTAGCGAACACCTGACTGACGTTATTCTGACGTAGTTTCACATTGCCTACACTCACTCCCATTGCTCTCTGCTATCCTCACACCCCCTCACCCATCATCACCATTCACACTCAAACTCACTTTTACTCTGTCCAGTCCCTCATAAATCTCTCTCAGATCCTCACTCTTCCTCACACTCTCTCATATTCTTTCACACATCTCTCGCACTCCCTCACACAGTCCCACACACTCTCATACTGCTTCACAATTCCTCATACAGTCTAGCACTCCCTAACGCTCTCTCACATACTTCATAGCTTCACTCCCTCACACACATCTCACACTCCCTCGCATTCCCTCACACTATTCACAAAGTTGAGTCAAGTCAACTTCGAGAGAATATTTACATAGTAAAAGAATTGCACTAACTTGTTGAAGAATGTTTCTGATCAGAATAATAATGTTTACTTTTAGGCTCACAAGACGTCATATTGGTTGTGCATTACTCTCTCTCTCCCTCTCTCTCTAATTTGGAGGAAATTCACTCTTAATTTTATCTATCTTTGATGACAATTAAGTTTTATGACTTATCTTCTGACTCTCTCCTATTTCTTCCTATATTTCCTTTATATTTCTCTTCTCACCTCTCACACCCTTAATTTCCTCTTCTCCCACTCCTCTCGCTTGCCTCTGTTTCCCCCATTTATCATGTTATGCAGTAGCACTTCACGGGCTCGCGGAATGTAAATAAACACGGGAGCGCGATTGTCGAGTTAATTCAATCGTCGGTTTACAAGGTTGCAATCAGCATTCTCCGGCGGATTAGTGGCACGGGATAAGATGTAGGAGTCAGCGGGGAGACCTAAATGGGGAGTTATTGCTTACAGTAGTAGCAGAGGAACACGGCCCAGGACTCCTTCTGCTGGCATCCCGGGGCCGTAAAGAGCCATTAATGGCCTCCCTGAACTAGTCAGTTCTAGCCCTTGTGTTGTCGTCCCTACACCTGTCTTGATACACCATGTGTCTTCCACTACCTGGCCCTACACCTGTATTCATACACCCATGAGTCTTCCACTAACTGGCCCTACACCTGTCTTCAAACACTCTTGTGTCTGTCACTACCTGGTCCTATACCTGTATTCATACACCCATGAGTCTTCCACTAACTGGCCCTACACCTGTCTTCAAACACTCTTGTGTCTGTCACTACCTGGCCCTATACCTGTATTCATACACCCATGAGTCTTCCACTAACTGGCCCTACACCTGTCTTCAAACACTCTTGTGTCTGTCACTACCTGGTCCTATACCTGTATTCATACACCCATGAGTCTTCCACTAACTGGCCCTACACCTGTCTTCAAACACTCTTGTGTCTGTCACTACCTGGTCCTATACCTGTATTCATACACCCATGAGTCTTTCACTACCTGGCCCTACATCTTCACCTGAACTACTTGTTTACATCTTGCGTTTCCGCCAGAAGATGTCTCTGTCGACATTTCTTGTTCAGATATTTAAACATTTCATCAACTTAAATTCCTCGTCACGAAATATCAATTCTCTTATTCTCTCTCACTTTCTTTCCTGTTATTTGCCTTTCACTTTCACTCATATCACTGTTGTTTTCTATTTGTCTCACTTTTTCATAATTTCTCTCACCTTCTTTCTGCTTCTCCTTCTCTTTCTGTGTCACTAAATCTTTTTCTCTCTCTGCCTCTTTCACTTTCACTCTGTCATTTTCTTTTTGTTTCACTTTTTTTCTCTATCCCTTCCTCACTTTTTATCTGTCTACCTTGTCATTTTCTTATGTCTCACCTTTTTCTCTATCCCTTCCTCACTATCTATCTGTCTACTTCTCATCAGTCTCTTTCTCACTTCCTGTCTCATTAAAAGTTCACACGGAAAATCATGCAGTTGATATTTTTTTGGGGACCGCATAACTCTTTATTTTAATCTATACAAAATATAATAAGTAGTGATTAATTATAACAGATACAAAAGTCCCTTATACCTCCATGCGATTAAGAACTGTTTTATGACATTAAACAAAATGAATAACATATTTTTTTCGATGTAAATTTTTTCCCTTGTGTTTCTGTAAGCCGGGGATTTAAAAATATTTCCATTATGTTTATATCAACCTAAACATTTATGGGATTAGTGTCACACAAGATTATAGTTTATGTAATTAATGAGGAATATAGTTAATTGGTGTCACGTAGGGTTAATTTTTGTAATTAATGCTAAATATAATTAAATAGTGTCATGTAATTAACGAGAAATATATAATTAGTGTCACGTAGGATTATATTTATGTAATTAATGAAAAACATAATTAATTAGTGTCACGTGAGAATTTTTCTAAGTAATTAATGAGAAACATATTTAATTAGTGTCACGTAGGATTGTTTTTTGTAATTAATGAGAAACATAATTAAGTCCCAGGCGGGCAGGTGACAGGGGAATTATTGTGGAGTTTGTTCTGGGTAAAAATATACATGAGAATAAGAGCGAAAGGGATAGTGTTTACAGTGGCAGGGGGACTAAATCATTATAGATCAGTGTTCTGGTAGAGAGAGAGAGAGAGATGTAAATAAACCCAAAACAGGCAGAATAAAAAACAAGAAAATTAACAATACAAACAAATATATTTTTATCTTCATCTTCATATCCTCTTCTATCTCTCTGTCCCTCATCTCTTCACAGTTATCTCCGACATCTCTTCTCTTTCTTTTCCTCTTCGCCTTTTATTCGTCTCCTTCTGTTCTCCTCTCTTCCTCCTTTTCTCTCATCCTCCTCCTCTCCTCTCTTCTCCACTTTCTCCTCACCTATTCTTCTTTTCTCCTCCATCTCCAGTTTTACACCCCTCCTCACCTACCTACCCTCCATCCCCCGCTACAGATAGAGATGTCACAACAGACACTGGGGGAAGAGAACTCTGGGACTGCATAAATTAGCGAGACACAAGGGGGGGAAAGTTTGGAAAGTTTTGGAATGTTTGGGAAAGTTTGTGACGATTGGTCGAGACTGAAAATAAAACACAGGAATGACTGGGACTCGGTCATTTGGTGAAGTTGGAGTTCAAAAGGAGAATGCATCCCTCATATAGGACATTGCTTGTATTTGAGTCAGTTAGGTCAGTATGGGAGATCAATAGAGGGATATTATTCTGCTGGGGTAAATGAATAGAAGAGAAGATTTGCGACGACTTAAGGATAAAAACATGAATGACGTAGACAAATGGGGTGAAGGAGAAGGGAGGAGAAACACAAGGTAAAAAAAAATATGACGACCGTAATGAACTACAAACAAGAGATGAGTAATCCATGACTGAAAGAGAGAGAGCTGACTTAACAACTGACCACCTTAAAATATCTCTTGTACACACACTCGTAATCCTATTTTTCTTTTAAACTTAATCATACTATATAGGGGTTACGGAAGCTTATGTCTGTGTGCTTGTCTGTGTGGGAGGGGTTTCTAGGGTGGTGAAGGCGATGGTAGTATAGTAGTGATAATAGTGGTGTTGGTGGTGGTGATAGTAGTGATGTTGGTGGTGATGGCTGTAGTGGTAGCGATCTTGATATCAGTGGTGTTGGAGATGGTGGTGGTGATAGTGATGATGGTGCCGATGTTAGTGATGCTGGTGGTGTTGGTGGTGATAGTTATGCTGGTGGTAGTGATAGTGATGCTGGAGGTGGTGATGGTGGTGGTGCAGTATTCCAGGGGTGCCGCTGGGTTACCGGTGGTCGCCCTCCTCATTAAGTCAGTGCCACGGCTCCTCTAGAAGAAAATTGTCTGCAAGAACGTGACGAGGAATAATAAGGTGTTTTAAGAACGGCGAACGGCGACCGGGGCTAAGTGCTTTCTGAGAGGGGGGTAAGGAGGAGGGGGGTAAGAGGGTGGGGGGCAGGATGAGGGAAAGGGAAGGTAAAAGGGAGGAGGAGTGTAGGAGGGAAGGGGGGTAGAAGGGTGAGGGAGGGGGAAATGCAGGAGGGGTGGGAGTAGGGAAGTGTAGGAAGAGAAGGGAGGAAGAGTGTAGGAGTGGGAGGATATGAACAGGGGGGGGGGATAGGGAGTACGAGTATAAATGACCACCAGGAATGTTTTAAAAGTGTGTTTAAGATTGTGTTTATTGTTGCTGGTGTTTAGGTCAGATGGGGAGATCGTCTGACATCTTGAGATAATGAGGGATGCATTAGTTATTTAGAATACTGGGAGTTATAAGTGAGATAATTAATACCGTGTTTATATATATCTCTCTCTCTCTCTCTCTCTCTCTCTCTCTCTCTCTCTCTCTCTCTCTCTCTCTCTCTCTCTCCACTTTTTGCTTTTGATTATACTGTATGCAAGAATATGACACAAAAGTCACGACTTTTGGTCTGTACACACACACACACACACACACACACACACACACACACACACACACACACACACACACCTACCTGCCTCGAACATATTGCTACACTGCAGATTATTGACAGGTAGCAGCTCGGCTACCAGGCCAGATTGAGCAGGAAACTGGTAAAAAAAACATGACTCATTCGGAGGTGTGTAGTTAGGTCAGTTCAGATCAGATCAGGTCAGGTCAGGTTAGGCTAGGCTAGGTTAGGTTAGGTTAGTCTAGGTTAGGTTAGCCTAGGTTATGTTAGGTTAGAAACAAGAACCTGATGTTAGAGGTGACTAAGAATGATGGCTATGATGGTGGTTGTCGTGGTGGTGGTGATAGCTAAGGTATATCACACACACACACATACACACACACACACACACACACACACACATACATACACATACTTTCTATTAAATTTCCCCGTTACCTGTGGAGCTTCCTGCCTCTGTTGTGGTTGACTGGTCACTAAAATACTCTCATTCATTAAATCATCAAACGCTTCCGTCCATTATACACCGTGACACTTTATCAATGACTGCTGACGTTTGTTTACCTGTCTCACCTGCGTGTTCCTCACCCCAAAACGTAATTAACCTGACATTTGTTTATGGTCGATCACTGTCACCCCTCTCCCGAGCGTAAACGAGTCTACATGCTCTCATTCAATCACGCGTCTATATGAAGCATCATTCTATTATTCACTTGTATAAGAAGCTTCATTCTCTCATTTACTTGTTCACGAGTGTATATGAAGCTTCATTCGTTCATTCACGAGTGTCTAAAAGCCTTCACTTACCCTTTCATGAACTCAAACATGCCCTCATCGAACCATTTATGAATGAAAACCCACCTCCATTCTTCATTCATTCGACGAAGTAAAGGAAACATTATTTACTATTATTTAAACAAACTGATTCTGCTTCCTATGCACTTCTTGACGATTTATACACCTACCTTGGCTGAAAGGCTTAAACGTGTAAATTAGAGCAGAAGCGGTACAGGTAATGGGGCTGTGAGTTGACAAGATTGGCTCGGGTCTACAGGCTGTATTCAATTATGATGTTATATTAACGTGAGTGGAAAAAATCGGAGAGGGGAGTGGGAGGGGTGAGAGAGAAAAATGGGGAAGGGAGAGTAGGAAAGGGAGAATGGGTTGACAACAGTAGAGTGGGAAGGGAGAGTGTGAGAGGAAATTGGGAAGGGGGAGTGAGGAGAGAGGAATGTGGGAGGGGAATGTATGTGAGGAGTCAGAAAGAGAGTGGGAAAAGATAGTTAAGGGAAAAAAAGAGAATGGGAAGGGAAAGAGAAGGTGAGTGGGAGGGGAGAGAGAAACAGAAAGGAAGAGAGGAGGGGAAGTGGGAAGGGAGAGTGAAAAAATAGGCGAGAAGGGGAAGGATGTGAGAGGGGAGGGTGAGAGAGGGAGAGAGATAGAAGGAAAAGAAAAAAAAAGAAAGGAAGAGGGGGATACTATCCTACCATAAAAAGCTGAAAAAGAAAATGTTTCTTCAACACCACTCACAATTTCCACCACCTCATCCATCTGTCCTCATACAAAGCTGAGGACGTTTACTCATGGAGAGGAGGGAGAGGGTGAGGTAGAGGAGAGAGTGAGGGAGAGGAGTGAAAGGAGGAGGGAGGGGGGGTGATGGGGGAAAGGAGTGAGGGACAGGGTGAAGGAGAGGAGGGAGAAAGGGCGGGGGGAGAAGGATTGAGGGCGAGGGAGCATCAGGGAAGGGGACATAACCAACCACCCAGAGCTCTCAGAAGACGGGATCGGTGAGTGTAATTGGATTCTGTTGTTGGTGCTCAAATATTCCATTAACTTAGGATAATCACTGCTGCCGAGGAAGACAAGGATCTACCGAATTAATTAGGTTACATCTTAATATTCTTCAGCTCTTGGTCCAGCGGCTATCCCTCCTTTGTCGCGGCACATGTGTTTATATTTAATGTGTTTTCTTAAGTATTTTTTTTCTTTTCTAGCAGACTTAAATGTTTGGTTTATATATGATGTCTTGGGTGTGTGTGTTTGTGTGTGTGTGTGGTAGTAAGTAAGTAGTAGGTCGAGGTCACAATTCGGTATCATAAACACCTGCAATTATAGACCACTCCTAATCCCACCCCCTTCACCAAACTACCTCCACCACCTCCCTAATTTTACCTGATTCAAATGGTTTCGCACCTGAGCAACTCACAATACACCTGGACAAGTTTTTATTGATGTCGACTTTCGTTCTTTGAAATTTTTCGATGCCAATAAAGGGGTGATGACGGTCTCTTTCCTAATTGGGTTGCATTAGGTCAATGTAAACGTTAGGTTAGGTTAGATTCGACTAGAGTAGGTTAGGGTAAGGTAGGGTAGGATAGGGTATGGCTTTTTGGGGTTATATTAAGTTGGCAGTGAGTTCGGGTAGATTAGGTTGTTAGGTTAGGTATAATTAGCTTAAGTTTCATCTCGTTAGGTTAGATTAGAATAGGATAGATTATATGACATTGTTAGTCTAAGTTAGTTTTGGTTAGGTTAAGTGTGGTAAGAGTAATTTGAGTTACCTTTGAATAGGTTATGTTTGGTTAAGTTACTTTATGTCTGGTTAGCTTTGGTTAGGGTTAGGTGTATCTGTGATGAACGATCATATTATGCACAGTCTATTATGGTCCTCCCGACGTCCTGACAGATATATATCAAGAACTGAATTTTAACCGGGAGTCACACATTTGATTAAACTTTCCTCAATGTTATAATCTTCCTCCTCCTTTTCCTCTTCCTCCTCCTCTTATTATTCCCCTCCTCTTCCCCCTCCTCCTCCCCCTCCTCTTTCCCTCTCCTCCTCTTCTTTCCCTTCATCCTCCTTCTTCCTCCTTCCTCCTCCTTCTTCCCCTTCCTCTTCCTTCTCCCCCCTCCTCCTCCTTCCGCCCCTCTTCCTTCTCTTCCTTTCCTTCCCCCCTCCTCCGCCTTCTCTTCTTCCTCCCAAGGCTATCTACACCTCCTTTGATATACTGTACAGGGAAGATTTTTTTTCTTCTATTCAGGCCGATGTATATATCCTCCCGGGTCTTATAAAGTGACTAAAAGTTTTTGAGAAGAAATACTTTATGGAGTTGTTCTTGAAGTCAAAGGCAGATTTTTATGGTCAATCTCTCTCTCTCTCTCTCTCTCTCTCTCTCTCTCTCTCTCTCTCTCTCTCTCTCTCTCTCTCTCTCTCTCTCTCTCTCCCCATTTATCCATCTAGCCTTCCATCATTCTATCTATTTATCGAGTTATTAATATGCATCCATCCATCCATCCATCGAAGAGCTCAGCCTGGCCCTCATCAATGGTACAGTACACACATTACAATATTCACCTGGATGCTCTAAATGCAGGTATATACTGTTGTTGGTTAAGCTGCTTAACCGTGTTCATGATCCCTGGTGTCTTTCCACCATTACTGCTACCACCCTGTTACCACTATGACTACCCTGCCACCATTACCCTGCCACTACCATTATTACTACCTTGCCATCACTATTACTACTACCCTCCCACCACTACCCTGCCACCAAGCACACTGTGTGTGAAATGGCACAACACTTCATCTCTAATGGCAAGATAGCCGACATCTTAAGATTGTATCCACTTTTTTGCACTTAGTAACTATATCAATTCTCATGTACAGAACCAAATACGCAATGTGCTTGAATACCTCTCACGTAAATGTGAATAACAAAGTGTGAGGCCAGGCATACTGCCTCACACGCCTGTACTCACGCATTTGTGAATAAGTTACCCTTTATGTATAGAACTAAACAAATAATGTAAATGAAATACTGTGTAGCAGTCAGTGCCATACTATCCTGACAACGGGGGTTAATTATTATGACCCTTTGTAAACCCTACTCTGTAATCCTTTTGCGCTACCGCTCACAGGATGAGTGTGGGGTGCACAATAAAGTAGCCGCTGTAAGCGGCAAAATCAAAATCAAAATCAATGCTGCCCTGCCATCACCACTTCCCTGATACGTCTACTACACTGGCACTCTGCGAGAGAGAGAGAGAGAGAGAGATGCAGCAACAACACCATCTGTACTAATACATTACACGCAAATTCACGGATGCATTTCAATCCTCACATACAGTATTCATGGTCTCTGAGGTGCTTGTCCCAGTAGTGTCACCTGAGTACCACCTGTGACGCTTTTCATTATACTTGATGGACTGTCGGTCTGAATCCCAAGAGTTAAGAAGATTCAATCCCCTTTGAGCACAGCCGCATCGCACTCAAAGGTTATGACATTGTACTCATGGGGTTAGGTTATCGTACTCAAAGGGGATAAGTTATAGTACTCAAGAATTAAGGCACCGCGTTTAAAGGATTAAACCAGTGGGCTCGAAGGGTTCAACCATTGTACTCAAGGCATTAATTACCGTACTCAAGAGAACAAGATATTCCCTCTAATGTACGTGCTCAATGATAAATCACCTGTCAGAGGCGCTCAGGGTCCAATTAACGATTCATTTTTTCTACCTTGATCATATACAGTATATATTCAGACTTGATGTATCATAGTGAGAAGACCCGATAAGGTGTAGGTGAAAAAATACATTAATAATTAGGTAGATTAATTTTAGATAGGTAGATGTATTTGAGTACATAGGTGTGTGTGTGTGTGTGTGTGTGTTTCTGTGGATGTAGGCATGTGTGAATGTACAGGGGTGTGTGGGTGGGTGTTTGGGCGTGTGTGTGTGTGTGTGTGTGTGTGTGTGTGTGTGTGTGTGTGTGTGTGTGTGTGTGCGCGTGTGTCTGTTATTCATGTAATTTACGAGGGGAACAATAATCAGATATTCGTATTCGTTTTGCAATATTTTGTTTGTTCAGTGATGAGGAAATTGAGTTAGAGACGCGACTGTTCTGGCTCTACGCAATTAATTTTCAAATGATTTCTTTGTAAGATAATTGCATTGACATAATAGTGTTTCCTCTGACATGAGAAAAATACGGAAATATATGTAATTGGCTTTAAATTTTTGTATTGTTTTCTTTATTCTGTGATATATTTACCACAGGAGGGGCAATTGTTCAGGTAATCCTTTTTCAAATTACCAAAACATAATATTTTCGTGGTAAATCAGTAAATATATAATTTTTTTTTATTTCCTATACACCTGGCAGGCAAGAAAAGAAAATTCCAAATTACAGAATCGGCATTAAAGCATTGTAATGTTGTCTTTGTTCAGAGAGGCGACTGTCGGATATCACTCACCGAATTCCAAAATAATACCTTTGACGGGAAACTTTTAAAATGTTCTGTTTCCCTTTCCCTCACGTAGGAAAAAAATATGAATTTATTGTATAGGTTGTCCAGGTTTGTCGGTAAGGTCGGAGCCATTACATCCAACAACTATTATTATTACTATTGCTGCCTCGCGATCCAGCGCTGGAGAAATCCTATTTAGCGTTTCTGAATATGCAGTTAAACAGCAGCAGTACATCACCAGGGATACTAATGGTCGCGGCTGTAATTGCTATCATATATTAGCGATACCATCATGTGTATGTGTGTGTGCGTGCGTGTGCGTGTGTAATTTTGATGTGAGACAGAAAGATATATGTGTATATGTGTACACGAGTCGAATTGGATGTGGGTCTCTATTCACTATGTATGTAAATGAAAAATGAAAAAAAAAACGTGCTTCTGCTTTCTATGTGAAAATGATGGCGAGGGACATGTTTACCTATTGTGTGTGTGTGTGTGTGTGAGCAAATGAAGAAACATAATGCGCCTTCACCTCTTCGTCTTAAAAATTGATGTAATGAATATGTTCCTCTACTCACATTGTGTACAAAATGACGAAGTAGACGTAGGGTGTGTCTTTGTCTTCTCTGTGTACAGTGGACACAAAAAATAGTGGCCTGTATTTCCTGTGTTTACAAGCGGATGGAGTAAATAAACTCTTACGTGTTCCACTTGTACAAAAGGCTGTGACATGGTAATGTACATATCTCCTCAATTGTTTAGTATTACCATTATCATTACCGCTGCTGTACTATGCTGTATCTGTGCTTGCCAATGTGTCTGTGCGGCTGTTTGTGAATGATTGAATTTAGACGAAATAAAGAGTTGCTCTCGCTTTTACTGGTTTGCTATTTCCAGGTCAACCAGTGGCCTGCTGATTTCTTTTTATGCGGGTGATGTAAATTGCTTATAAATCCTCCGCTCTGGCCAACGTGATCAAAAGTCATAGCAGGAAGGGTCGTGCTCAGTGGCCTGTGTTATATAGTGCTGATGCATCCCGTTATTCTTGGGTTCATACTTGGTAACATTGTGTGTGTGTGTGTGTGTGTGTGTGTGTGTGTGTGTGTGTGTGTGTGTGTGTGTGTGCGCGCGCGCTCCCAAGGATGTGTTCATGCACATATAATTCAGTGGGGAAAGAAGGTTATGTTAGATCTGTCTTGCATTACGTTTTACAAGAGCGTTATGTTGTGTGAGGATATGATGCACAAGGGAACTTATATTAACTTCCATCTTCTAATTATTTATTTATGTATTTCTGGTATAAGAGACTGTTCTAATGTTCAGCCTCTGGACACACTAAGCGGGTTCCCAGGACGTGACCGGTCTAGCTGTAGGGTAGAAACCTTAACCTGTGTGACACGAAATCCGAGAGTTTGTTTTTATGATTCTGAAAAACACAGTAAACTTATGTCTAAGGGAAAATACGCATTCATGATAGTGAGACATTAGAAGTTGAAGAAGAAAAGGTTATAGATGGTCGAATAAAATGTTGACTACACTACGAACTTGTGTGTCTGAGTCTTGTAGGATATTTCAGTAGATAATTAAATACATCCGGACACGTCGTACACAATAACTTTCCTCTAGACATGACGACCATAGCCAACACTCATCAAAACTCGGCCTTGTTCACTCGTCGACACCATCACCAGACGCGACGCTACAAGACCGGTCTCAGCTGGTAGTCAATAGGAAATCCCATACCGCTTCAGTGGGATCGCGAGGGAAATGAGCTATTGATTAGTCCTACATGAGGGGAATTCTACACCGTTCTCGTGATTAACACCCTACAGTCTTCTTCCAATCCCATCTCCTCCGCCTTTCAGGGTTCGCTAATCCTTCCTGACATTGGAGTATTGCCTGAGAGCTCTTAAGTAATGGAGATGCCATGGGGTGGATGAAAAGGCCAGGTAGTGGTGGTGGTGGCGGCGAGGCAGATGGCTGGGGGTGTTAATGTACACACACACACACACACACACACACGCGCGCGCGCGAGAGAGAGAGAGAGAGAGAGAGAGAGAGAGAGAGAGCTAGGGATGATTTGTATGTCGAAATGATGAATGATGCACTGTTACTTGACTAATTGGTGGCATAAGTTATATATTTTAGTGAGTTAGAAGTGTTGGTACATATGAACTAAGAGACACTGATGCTGGGAATATACTGCAGATAATACTACTGGTGGTGTGGACGGGGAGGAGAACACTGATGCTCTACTAAGTCAACCAATTGTAAGGTTTAAAAGTCTGCGGATTATTGTCTGTGTTTCACTGTACTAAATATGTGGTAATGTTCGGTCGTATAATCCCTCCTCTGTGTGCGTGTGTGTGTGTTTGTGTGTGTGTGTGTGTGTGTGTGTGTCTATTTTCACACTTCTGGTTTGTGAGTCCATAGGTCAGGCTATCACAGTATGGTCAAAGGTTTACAACAAGTGGGAGTAGGATCGGATTCCTATAACAGAGGACGTAAATCCTTAGCATCGAGTTCCGGAACATTGGGTGGAGGGCGGCATACGTCACAAGCCCGTGCATTGATCTTTGAACTTTATGTGACCCGGGGAGAAGAGGGCGCGGCAGTTCATCGTTCAAAGGAATTTCAAAGCTATTGAGCTGTGTGTCGCAGCTGCATCAATAGGTGAGGCGATGAAGGGTAGGCAGCACCGACTCTAGGGATATTCAGGTGATGCAGGCAACAGCCGGAAGCCGGAATTTTATTTTGTTTTTACATGATATGACTGGAGGTTATATAGGCATTGGAATATCCATTCAAATACTCTAGCGTTAAAAGACTGACTAGGAGAGATTATCATACACACATTAGACAGTAAATAAAGACATCTTGAAGAATCTAGATGTAAGTGATGTATGTGTTATCTTATTCTTACGCGACATGAGAAGAACCAGTAGGCGGTGAACTGTCCCCTCAGACTCTACGAGACAACATGGAGTGACAGGGAAAGACGCGAAGATGTTTTGACATTGGGATATAACAACTTCCCAACCCCGTTAGATTGTTTGTCCTTCAACTTAGTGTCAAGATGCTGAAATTCATAAATGGGACGAAATAAAGATTCATGAATGTTTGAAAGAGTAGTTGTATGGAAAAAGGACATTTGGGATTCATTGTATAAAAGTAGAGATCGTAGGAAGGAGGTTAGTTGGCTGGGTGGGGGTGGAGGGTGGAGTACTGGAGTAGATGGATGGGAGGGGGGAGAAAAATAGATGCTAAAGATGGAAAATATGGCTTTGTTTTTTGTCCGTTTGTATGTCTCTTGAAATTTCGGTGCTTGGATAAAGTTCAAGATGAGGGATATGTGTTTTCTTTTTCTTTTATCTCCCTCCTAACCTTCTTTCTCTCCCACCCCCTCTCTCCCACCCCCTTCTTTCCCACCCCCTTCTTTCTCCCCCACCCTCCTCTCTCCCTCCACTCTTTCCCTTTCTCTTCCTCTAAATCCTCCCCTCCCCCTCTCTCCCCATCTCTCTCTGTCTGTCTTGGCGGATTTGTGGGTTATATTTTATCACAAATCTGTCGAATCTGGTGGGGTCGGGTGTCGGCCATAGCTGGAACGAAAAATCGCCTAATCTTGAGACGATAAATGGAGTCGGAGAAGCCGGGGAGGGAATATCAATAAGAGACTCCATAAAGATTTCCTCAAATTTCATGTGATCGACTCCAGAGAAAATTTAGTAGGTCTTTTTATTTTATTTTTTAATTTTTTTCATGGGATAAATGTTCTGAGAGAGAGAGAGAGAGAGAGAGAGAGAGAGAGAGCTGACCTGTATTTGACTTCGAATCCTGAAGAAAAATAATAAAGAGAAAGTGTTTCTATCTATCTATCTATCTATCTATCTATCTATCTCTTTTGCTAGCTAACTATCAAAGTCAGATTCAGGGTCTACGTTTCTGCGATTTAAAGTTGAATGATACAAAACTTTAACAATTAGGAGCGGTGTTTGGGTGGGATTAATTGTCACCGCTGGACCCACTAAGCTGCTGGGAGTGTAGGTGTAGCTGGGAACCTCGTCTCTCTGGCCTGCTAGGTCGAGGGGCGAGGATGGCGTGTTTTGGGTGAAGGGGAGACGGACTAGTATTCAATTATCCTTTTTTTTTCTTCTATAGTCTTTGGGTTTTGTGTGTGTGTGTGTGTGTGTGTGTGTGTGTGTGTGTGTGTGTGAAATGATGAGAGATAGAATTCCTTGCCTCCTCTTCTTCCTCTTCTACCTCCTACTCCTCATCTACCTCCTCCTTTACCTCACTACTCCTCCTCTACCTCTACTCCTCTTCTACCTCACTACTCCTCCTACTCCTCCACCTCCTCCTTCTCGGACATCTCCACCTTCCATTCCTCCTCCTCCACCCCCTCCTTCTACTCGTCCTCTAATTCCTCCACCTACTCCTACACAGTGCGTCGCTCCCTCCTTGCCCAGGTCCCAGTAATACTCGACACAGATGCCTAATTGAGCAAAGATCATCGGATTTCCATTACGTTGAAACCACGACCTCTCGCAGCCAGACTCGCTCCGCTGCACAAACACACCGAACAACCAGGAATTAAAGACAAATATGAGTTCTCATTGACCCAACCAGGCGGAAGCACACGAACAAATATTGTTAGTGAGTTGATTAACTTTACTTAGTTAGTTAAGTCAGGTGCAGTGCTTGTAGAAAGCATATTATATGTTCAATGTCGTTTAGCGTTTTTCTTTCTCTTTTTTTTTATTTGGTTTTGGTTGTGAATGCAGGAATTGTTCTGGAGTTAGATATATTAGGAGAATATATTGAATTAGTTTCGTTAAGTGTATGTGTAGTGCTTGCAGAAAACACATATAATAATGTTCAATTACTTTTTCTTTGTTCTGCTTGTGTTTTTGGTAAGGTTGAAGGATTCCTGGAAACCGCAATGATAAAGAGTTTGTATACTTTGTTTAGTTAAAGCAGGTGGCCGTGCTTATTTGCTTGCAGAGAGAATTTTAGTGCGTCTGTATGTCTTTGTTTGTGCTTTAGTGAATTTACAGGAAGTGTGAAGTCATGTATTCAGGGACTTAAGTGTGACGCAGTGCTTGTAGTAAACATGCAAGAAGCTAATTTATCATTATACTCTTCTTGGGCTTTCATTTGTGAAGGCCTCTGTATCAAAAGAAATATAAACACACACACACACACACACACACACACACACACACACACACACACACACACACACACACACACGTCAGAAACTTAACTGAAAAACAAAATATATTACACCAGTGAAAATATTATAACCACACTAAGAATAAAAATCCAAATTAACACACAAAAAATAATTTAAACGTAATTTTTGAACAGATCTGTCGACGTATAATAGAAAATATGGAATTTAGTCGGAAATGAAAACTAAAATGAAAATATATATAATAATCAAGGGTGTTTTCTTTTTATTTCGTCTGCCATTACCCATTACAATTACAATATGAAATTATTAAACGGGAAGGGATTTATAATATTAGTGATTTTAAAGGAATGGATTACAATAAGTGAATTTATGGCAAGGCATAAAAACATTTGATTGAACTTCTAAATCTAAATCATTGGTTCTAAAAAGCCACAATGACGATATAATTCAAAAGTTGGGAAATAATAATAATAATAATAATAATAATAATAATAATAATAATAATAATAATAATAATAATAATAATAATAATAATAATAATACCTTCTCTTTAAGCTTTATTTAACTATGGTAAAATACGCGGAAAATCGTATCAGTGGGAAGGAAAAACAAATAATTATAGGCGGTAAAAAAAGTATGATTATTATTTTTAACTGCGCCCGAGAGAGAGAGAGAGAGAGAGAGAGAGAGAGAGAGAGAGAGAGAGAGAGAGAGAGTCTGTATGTGTGTTTTGTATTCATCTTTCTTTTGATATATGATAATATAGACACACACACACACACACACACACGTGCGTACGTATATATATCGAGAAAGACAAGAAGAAGTATAAAGAAGGAAAAAAAAACGTTGGTAAAGACTTTTCTTGTAAGGCTAATTTACAGGCCATCAAAGTTTAAAGTAAGTCTCCTGACTGGGGAAAGAAGCCAATTATTGGTGAAATTTCTCTTTTTAAGCTCTTTATCTTGTCTGATGAGCAGATCTTACATGGCTCTACTTAAGTGAGAGAGAGAGAGAGAGAGAGAGAGAGAGAGAGAGAGATATCGGCCTGGCTTTCTTACACACACACACACACACACACACACACACACACACAGTTTTTCATTTGATAACACGAATAATCATCATTAAAATCCATCACTATTTATTAAACAACAACACTGTATTCAAGTCATTGTAATTACCCAATTATACATGTTTACCGACATTGTGCAATAGTGTCAAATTTAATAATCATAAACTTGCAAAATGCCTTAATTAACTTTGTAATACATAAAATACATTTTGTCGTTTAAAGAAAATTCCTGAATATTTCACAGGTCAGAAATATTAGCGAGGGACAAAGGTTTCATCCCTAATATGAGTGTAATTTATGGCTAGGGAAATATTGTGAGTGGTGAAAAGTGTGTGTGTGTGTGTGTGTGTGTGTGTGTGTGTGTGTGTGTGTGTGTGTGTGTCATTTTTATTTGTATATTTAGATTTTGTTCCGCCTGACCCCATGACTTTCCCCACCACTATTACCCTTTCCTCCCTTCCTCAGTATCCTCACTCTCATCCTCCTCCTCCTCTCACTCCCTCTTTCCTCTACTCCCTATCCCCACCATTCCTATCCTGTCTCTCTCCTTCTCTCCCTTCCTCCCTACCCATCTCCTGCCCACTCTCCGTACCTGCCTATGCCTCCCCCCCTTCCTCCCTCCCTACCCTTCCTCTCCCCTTCCCTACCCTTCCTCCCTATCCCTCCTCCCCTCTTTCCCCCTTCCTCTCTCCCTCACCAAGGTAGCTCACCCTGCTCTAATAAACCCACACCTCATCACCCGAACGACGCAAGTCACTCATCTCTCTTTCGCCTCATAAGGCTTTAATTATGCCATTAAAACCTTTTAAAATAACATTAGCCTTCTCCCTCAACCACCCGAGCAGCGACCAACACACTCCTGTTCCTTTGTGTGTTGCTGTGTGTGTGTGTGTGTGTGTGTGTGTGTGTGTGTGTGTGTGTGTGTGTGTGTGTGTGTGTGTGTGTGTGTGTGTGTGTGAGAGAGAGAGAGAGATATCACACTTTTTCAATGTTTATCTTTCGTTTATCTCTATGCCTGCCTACCTTCCTGTCTGTATAGCTTAGGTTAGGTTAGATTATTTTAGTTAGGTAAGGTTAGGCTAAATTAGATTAGGTTAGTTAGGTAAGGTTAGATTAAATTTTATGTTAGGTTAGGTTAGCTTTATGGTTGTTTCATCTTCAGGTACAATATACTGGGGTGTTTAATCTTCAGGTGATCCAATATTTCATGTAATAGTCAATATTCTCCAATCAATAGCTAACGGTATTATCCTTTCTTTTTATCCTTATCTCTCTGTCTTGGCGTGTTAACCCATTTGAGGTTATGAATCATTAATGCCCATTCTGCCTCAATTACCTGTCATTACCGCCTCCCCTTCCCGCCTCTTCTTACCTCACGCTCATAAAGTTTAACCTTAAGCTGTCTTACCCCTCATCTCCAGCCCAGGTTAAAGCCTCACTCCTTGCTGGCTAATCCTCTTTGTACTCCCTGCAACTTGAGAGAGAGAGAGAGAGAGAGAGAATTATTCCCATGCAGGTTTATCATCATTCAGTAGTTCGATGGTATATATCTGCCTTCATTCCAATACAGAACAAACCTCTCTCTCTCTCTCTCTCTCTCTCTCTCTCTCTCTCTCTCTCTCTCTCTCTCTCACTACGGTCACAAATGTAGTCGAGTAGAAATTTACATGAATAATTAATTGAAGGAGGCAACAAGTGGTGGCAAGTAAGTCGTGTTTAGGAACTCACTTAATGCTGTGTTAAGTGTTTGTTTTGCCGTGATCAGTACGGTGGTGAAGGCTAAGGCTAGGTTAGGTAAGGTTAATTTAGATTAGGTTTAGTTTGGTTTGTTTAAGTTAGATTAGGCTAGGCCTCTGGCTTTTCTTAGGAAATTTAATAGACGAGGTGATTTGTAGGATAAAACTATTGCCTATATTAAAAATACAGT
This sequence comes from Homarus americanus, assembly GCF_018991925.1. Classification (NCBI taxonomy): domain Eukaryota; kingdom Metazoa; phylum Arthropoda; class Malacostraca; order Decapoda; family Nephropidae; genus Homarus; species Homarus americanus. Next base: position 324,490 of record NW_024756024.1, read on the forward strand.
ACACAGACATGTGCATAGGAAACGTATTTGATAACATATTCTGTTGTAAATTTGGAGATCTCCTCTGTAAATTACTATTCAATTCTGGCTGTTAGCATTAATCGGTAAATATTATTGTCTTACATTAAGAATATAGAATTGAGAGAGAGAGAGAGAGAGAGAGAGAGAGAGAGAGAGAGAGAGAGAGAGAGAGAGAGAAGAAGGGAAGATTGAGCTGAAATTGAGAGGAATATTTGCAGTGGTATTGTCCCTCCCAGACACGTATATATCTAGAAGAAATTTTCCGTCCTCTTGGGAGTTCTTGGAAGGAGCGAGTGAGCTGTGTTGACACGAGCGGCCTGCAGGTTTACCCGGGAAATGTGGACACTGGATGGCCCAGTGTTCCTGGCCTGTATATTGCCTCAGGTAACCTGGCTTTTTCTGATGGTTCAATCTGTAATTAAATATTATGATTAGATAATATATATATATATATATATATATATATATATATATATATATATTTCATTTAGTCCACCTTCTGAAGGATATGGTCACGAATTTGTTCTCCATAAATGTGAATCAACTGGTTCTGGATATTCCTAGATGGGTACAGGTTGGGTAAAGTCCAAGTGGGGTCACGGGCCGTGGTTCACACAAGGTTTAACTAATTAAGTACTTACTGAATAATAAAAAAAAACTAAATCTCACCTGAGGAACCCATAGTTGGCGAGTAATTGGGATTGAAAAAAGTGTAATTAAAATATTTCGTGCGTCATTATGACCACTAATTACCCCGCAATCGAATCGTGGACCTTATATTCGGAATCAGCATGCTCAGGAGTATCTATACCGATATTTTCAGCAAAATCTAATTTTTGGCCAAACCTGCCAAAATATTAAGCCTTATGCCTTGGTATTTTTTCGACCGAAATACACTTTTCTCTCGGAATTGGAATTTAAGAGGTTAACTAATTAAGTACTTCCAGAATAACATAAAAACACCTAAATTATACCTTGGAAACACATAGTTGGTGATTAATTATTATCATTGAAAAATAGCATTAAAATAATTCAAAAGAGATAGATTACGTTAGGTTAAGTGAGGTTAATAATAATAGTAGTCATTTATCGTTTGTATTATTTTCTTTACGTTGTCGTCCTTGTACACAGAACAATATGAATTATCAGAAAAAAAATATACATAAATTATCGCCAAATCCCAGTTATCCCCATTTGATAAAGGATGTGTCCCCCATGGTAGGCTCCTGCAGTTTGGTGGGGTTATGATAAGATAGTGAAGGACAAATGTAATGAATGTGGAGTTAGTTTTATGACACACACATTTACTTAAATACTGCCATGACAATTATAACACAAAGGTAAAGTTATCTGCCGGTCACAAGACAATTCATTATATATTAAACCTTACTCGACCCATTGTTCCTAAAGCGGAGAGGAAGGTGGGGGTTTATGGAAGAGGGTGGGGGGTTAGGTGGAAAGAACGGAAGGGAGAGAAAATGAGGGAGAGAGAAGGAGGGTAGGGAGTGTAAGAGAGCGGAGAAAGGGAGGTAAGGTGGGAGAGGAAATGAGAGGCGAGGCAGTAGGGGAGGAATGTGATGACGGGTCACTTGACAGGTTCATGATGAAGCTCTAATAGAGTATGGTCGATGGTGCCAGGCTGGGTCAGTGAACGAAGGTCATCATGGGTCACTACAGTATTTAGGTATATATATAATGCAGTGTGTGTGTGTGTGTGTGTGTGTGTGTGTGTGTGTGTGTGTGTGTGTGTGTGTGTGTGTGTTTTGTGTTTGTTAGGCATATCCTCAGTTGTGAAGATATAAATTAACTTTAATAGGACAGTACGGGGATGGTCTTGGATTATTATTATTATTATTATTGTTATTATTATTATTATTATTATTATTATTATTATTATTATTATTATTATTATTATTATTATACACCTGTAACATACCACTAATGTCTAACACAAATATGTAACATATTCTTATGCGCTTCTTGAGCTGTTAACATAAACGGTGAGGGATACGTTCATTCTTTGATGGTGAAAAATGTAATTATCGGCTCCACGAGGGTTGTTAACAGTGTAATAGTTAACTTGGAACCTCAAACACTAATTGATCTGACCTGAGATTAATTACCTGCCTACACAGTATGACTTATCAATACTTAATTTATGTACAAAATGAGTTTAAATTTTGTAATGCACATGGCAAATTAATTAATAATTTGGTACCAAATGGGTTTATTTATTCCCTATAATTAATTTTCTATTTTCATCTTTTGTTGATATAACATAATTCTGTATCTCAATGAAATTTGTTATTGTAAGTTAGTTCGAAATAATCCCGAAATTCATCACTTTTTGGCCTCGTTACATTATTTTTGAATTAATGAACTACGTAACGTTGATTCCTTGTCCAATAAGAAGCTTCTAATAGTGCCAGTTAGTATAGCAGTGTACTCGAATGCCAGTGTGACTAAGACACTGAGGCAATGTTACCGAGTGTAGGTGTTATGCAAATGGTACAACAGGATAACGCCAGCACCCCGCCAACTCAGCACCATCACCATGCCAACATCACATCATACCATCACGACGCCATTACCACACCACCACGCTAACTCAGCACCATCGCCACGCCAACTCAGTGCAAACACCACGCCAATTCCACGCCATCACTTCACCATCACCACGCCGGGATCAAAGATAATCTAATTCATCAACTCCCTTTATGATAAACTAAGAGCAGTACAGTGTTCATTTACCATCATCCATACGACATATTAATTTATTCTCTTTAGTGAAAACAGCTCTTATTTTCTTCATACCTAAGGTCGATTATCCTTGGTAACTCACATCACCATTAGTACTATAAGTGGTGATTAACGTAGAGAATTATATAGAAAATTATTTATCTCTGTCACCGTGTATTTTTCCCAGTATCAATTTATCTTATATCTTTATCATCTGTTTATCCCTCCATGTATCATTTCATCCATCTATCCACATTTCTATCATTCCAGTAAACTATTTTAGCAACTATCCTGTCTATTCATGAAACTGTCCTGATCATTTGCAAAAAAAAAAAAAAAAAATAGGACGTGCCATGAACAGGAACTTAAAAGTCAATAGGAATAAACTCGGAACAATTTGGTTAGGTTTGGATACAGTAGGTTAGGTTAGGTTAGGTTAGGTTCTCGAATTAAAAAAAATATATATATTACCCCGCATAAAGCAATCATGTAATTTAAAGCGCGTGGATTTTTTTTTATTTCGCATCACTTGGACCACGTAAAAATCCCTCCCCCACCCTAGCAGTAGACAGCTTGTTGACGGGCTCTCACGGCTGTCAGTCCCCCATTCACAACACGTCGGGTATCCATCAACGAGTGATGCTCTGGGCCCGGCTGTCCCTGCAGATGGAAGTGGACGCTGTAGCTGACATAGACTAGTTCTCTTTCAGTCCTGGAGCTCCGGGTGTCCCCAAATAGTTTGCTTGTGCAGGTGTGTGTGTGGGGGGGTTTAGAGGGGGAGGAGTTAGAGTGTTTGTGTGTGTGTGTGATGCCCCACCCAGCCTCCGTCCAGGTTTCGATTACTAAAAGTAGACCATATCTACTTGCTTAACTTAACCTGAAACATATAAAAACTGACAAAATGGCGTCAGAATTTCACAGACACTGTACCCCAACTTGACTAGTTTCAATTCCCGGCCCAAAACAAAAAAATAACAAACGCATATCAAGGCATCAATAATGAATGGTTCTATGTGGCACTAATGTTACAGCACCATTATTAATACCTGTATATGTACCTGTGCCAGCGTTATACCTGCTGAATTAATTAACTGTCTCTCTACTGATGCTTCTATATCCGCTTAATAATGTAGGAACCTCGGCTGCTAGATTTAATTACTGTTAAGACAGAACTCAAGAGAATTATCAATTAATAGTGTGGCGGCGGTAATATGTATGTGTGTGTAATACTGGACACTGGCCTTGTACATGTGTGTGTGTGTGTAATAATAATAATAATAATAATAATAATAATAATAAACGGTTTATTGAAAATGTTTGCAGCCTGAAGGCTGAAAATATACATTGGACATAAATGACTTATTACATACATTGGTGGTTTTTGTGTGTGTGTGTGTGCGTGCGTGCTTTCATCAGTATTTCTCTACCTGTACTGATAGACTGACACAATAACATACTAACACACACACACACACACACACACACACACACACACACACACGCACCAACTTTCACCTGTTACGCCAATCAGGTGAACCAGACACTTACACGCCAACACTCACCATTATCAGCAGGTGTTCAAGTCATTATGTATAATTCTTTGTTATTTGTTCCCTAGAGTGATGAGGGTAGTACTTGACTTAGATGTTGCGAGTAATGTTTGTACCTGTTAATGAATTGCTGTAATGCCACCTATTATCCTGTTGTTCCGAGGGTGGCGGAGCTGAGAGTTTGCCTGTATTATTGTCTGTCTGTCGGTTTGTCATTCTATATCTGTGTCTGTCTGTCTGTCTTTCTGTATAACTGTCTATGTCTTTCTGTACACCTCTCTGTCTGTATAACTGTTCTTTTTTTCTATGACTGTCTGTGTAACTGCATATATGTTTGTCTGTTTATTACATTAAATTGTCTACTGTCTTATGCGTCTTTTTGTAAACCCGTCCAGCTGTCTGTTTTACTCTATCCAGCCCCCACTAATCCCCCCAACTCCCTCCCTATCTCCTCCCTCTCCTCACCTTCATCTCCGCCTCCCTCCCTCCATCCACCCACCCACCCTAATCCCCCAACTCCCTCCCTCACCTCACCTCCCTATCTCCATCCAGCCCTGACTAATCCCCCAACTCCTTCCCTCCCTCCCCACCTCCTCACCCAGCTGTCAACCACCCTCCCTGAGCGGACCAGCTGCTACCTGCTCATTAATAGGGAATTAGTTAGCAATAATCACCTTAGCCTCTGGATAATTGTCAAGGTCTGGTTCTGCATGTCTTATAAGGCGCTTGTCTCGATCATGATGGTATGGTGGTGTGGTGCTGTGGTGAGGGTTTAACTGTTGTGTGTGGTAGTGTGGTGAGGGTTTAACTGTGTATGTTTTGGTGGGGTGCTGTGGTGAGGGTTTCAACTGTGTTTGGTGGTGTGGTGACTAGTGTGGTGAGGGCTTTACTTATGTGTGGCAATGTGGTCTGTAGTGTGGGGAGGATTTAACTGAGTGGTGGTGTGGTGAGGATTTAACTGTGTGTGTATGTGTGTGTGTGTGGTGTGGTGGCTAGTGTGGTGAGGGTTTAACTCTGCGTCTGGTAGTGTGTGTGTGTGTGTGTGTGTGTGTGTGTGTGTGTGTGTGCGCGGAGGATTTAACTGAGTGGTTATGTGGTGAGGTGGGTGAGGGCTTTACTCTGTGTGTGGTATTGTGTTAGGGTAATGGCGTGGTAGGAAAATGATGTTGACTCATCTCACTGGGGTAGTGAGGTGGTAATCTCAACCTGTTCAATCGTATTATCTTTATCATTACTCCTATTAAATTTATCGCCACAGTGAGATCAAGGCATCAACCAGCTAGATACAACACCATTAAGAAACAAGCCAGAAAAATCATGTCATTTATACCTAAGAATTTTATTACACGCTCTCTTAAACTTAGCAGTGTCTTCCTCAAAGAAATTCACTGCAGGGCCATTCTGTGGCTGGAGACTCTCTGGTGCTGAGCTGTGTCGCATCTTGATTCTCTTACACATACAGTAAGGGACACATCTTTCCTCCATTGCGAATCACTTTGGGGGTGATATAAAATTGAGAGAGAGAGAGAGAGAGAGAGAAAGAGAGAGAGAGAGATTTTATTTATTTTTTCTGTTGGAGACTGTAACTTTAATTTTGAGGAAACAAAAACTCTGAACTAACTTTATGATTTGTTGAGCAGCAGCACATGACTAACTGTAGCAGAGTCCCAGACGGGTTATAAAAAAAGACAAAACAAAAATGATTGGTTTTATCATTGAGAAAAATAAAGATCTTAACAGTTCTTTCTACAGCCTTATATAAAATAGCTGTAGACCAAAGGATCTCTGGAAGGTGTTATAATACAGTCTTGAGAGAACGGGGGATGTTTATTCCCTACCTTGGTTTTCACACCTACACTGCCTTAGTCGCTTATACATATCATTTCTTTATCTATTCAGTATTTCATCAAACTTGTATTTTTCTCGTTAATTTAAAGCGCATTTTCTGTATTTTTTATCCACCTATCAATATTTTCTAGATATACAGAAATTTCTACAAATCAAAAAAAAAAAATCGCCGTACCTCAACATAATTTATTGATTTACTTCCTAAAATTTTGGCAGCCATGAATTCGGGTGGTAGTGTGGCGTCTCTTAGCATTCTGATCCTCCCCCTTCTGTTGTATCTTGACTACCTGTACCTCCCCTTATTATCATACTCGGCGGTGGGGTGGGCCTTTGAGAGCTCCATGGCCCCACTCTCCTGCATAACAAGCACGACCTCCGTATCTGGCGGGACTCGTGGCCACACTAATAATGCATACCTCCATATTAACACGGGATGATGCTATTATTAACACGGTGAATGTAATAATGTAAATGCAGGTTTTAGATATGTTCCTGTGCTCGGTTTCTGATAATACGGTTTCAAAGTCTTGCGTTCGTGTTCATATTTTTTCACATTCATGAACATTGATGCCTAAACTTTCCTAAACATTAGCTAATCATTCATAAAGGTTACGACAGGAATAATTAAACCACGGGTGTTTTTAGCTCTAGGATACGATGAGTTATTTAATGTTTGTGTTGTATTCATCAGGTTTGATGAATTCTTGACTAGATAATTCAGCCAATTATCAATCATTGAGTAAACTACTGATTCTCACCTTCGTATCTGTTGATTTATTTTTAGGTATTTTTAAATGGTGATAAAATTAAGACACTATTATATTTTTCTTTAGTTAAGTTTATATATTCATGATAAGAGCAGTTAAGGAAGAAACACTCCTATTGGTACTCATTGATCATTATTATAATCTAAATCTATCCTATTAAATTTTTTCTATATACTTTTTTAACAGACGACCAGAATGAGTTTTTATAAGATTGCGTTATTCATTAAATTTCGAAAATTTTTGACAAGATACAAAAACCAAACAATAAAATGCCAATATACTCTCATTTGACCATCATTACCTTCTCAATATATCACAGTAAAAAATATTCGAATTTTTTTTACACAGGCGATTAAAAAAACCTGTAATGTTCTTTCTTTCTAAAGTTAGGACCGTCTCGGTGGGCGGAATAACGTCAATAATAGTCTGAGCGATTTTAACTCGCTCGATAATGCATAATAAAGGGTGAGTAACAGTTATTGTTTATATTATCATAATGGCTCAAGTATAAAGATTGGGAGCTGGGGAGAGGGTGGGGGATTTTTTCTTCCTCACTTTTCATTTTCTCTCTCTTCCTCTCCGTCTTACTTTCTCACCCTTAATTGTTTTTTCCCTCACTTCTCTGTCATATTTTTCTCTCCTTTATTTGTCTTCCATTTTTTTCTCTGTCTTACTTTTCTTTCGCTCTCGATTTTCTTTCTCCCACTTCCCATCTCCGTCTCTTAATTTCTCTCTTATCTTACTTCCTCTCCCTCTTTTACTTTCTCTTCCGTACTTTTCTTATTCTCACTCTCTTACTTTCTCTCTCACACTTTTCTTTCACTCCCTCACTTTTCTATCTCACTGTCTGGACGATAACACCTACCCTCCATCGACAACAACAAGGCGTGAGGAATCGGTCGGTCACTCGCTGGTAAACAAACAGTTTAAATAATGGACTGGGCATTATTGCGTTGTTTTTGTTTGCTTCTGTTTTTTGCCATAAATTACACACTCCAACAAACACGGTTCCCTTAATGGCAATCGACTCACGATCAACAGACCCACAGGTACTCAAAATATATTTGCTTAATGTGTTGCATTATCAAGGAAGTTATTTTACTTGTGAATATGTGTGTGGGGTTTGTTTGTTTTAGTGTATGTATGTATGAATATATGTGCTATTATATTCAACCACTAAGGATGATTTTTTTATAAAGGTAAATAATAATTTTGCTGAAAGTAAAAAAGAAAGAAAAGAATATTCATATCTTCTAAGGCCATATAACCTTGCAGTGAATTAATAAATGTACCACGTTCAGGTATGTTGTTCCAGGTACGTCCCCTCATTAACCTTCTACCAAAACTTCATTAATTTATGTCCTGAATTACCCGAAACTTTGCATTAAGACAACAAAATACCAAACTTATGATATTGCTACGATCTTATTTATTCTTACCTCTGGCAAACTTTTGGGTCATGAAAAGTTTATAAAGGTAGAATATCTTGAGAGTTGTGGTGGAGGTGGGTCAAGAGGTAAGGGTGGCGGGTTATGAGGTGGGGCTGGTGGGTCATGAGGTGTGGGGTGGTGGGTCATGAGGTTACGGTGGTGGGTCATGAGGTTGGGGTGGTGGGTTATGAAGTGGGGATGGTGGGTTATGAGGTGGGGTGGGTTATGTGGTGGGGGTGGTGGGCTATGAGGTTGGGTGGTGGGTTATGAAATGGGGTGGTGGGGCATGAGGTGGTGGGGGTGGTGGGTCATGTGGTTGGGGTGGTGGGTTATGAGGTTGGGGTGCTGGTTCATGAGATGGGGTTGGTATGTTATGAGGTGGGGGTGGTGGGTTATTAGATGGGGATGGTGGGTCATGTGGTGGGGTGGTGGGTCTGAGATGATGGGGACATGTTGTGGTTGTGGGTTATGAAGCAAGGTCAGGTTGTGATCTTACGGTTATGGATATTGTAGGTTCAGTTGTGTTACCACCTGTACCCACACATTCACACTGTTCACAACTGGTTCTCCACACGCTGGTCTTTACCTGTGAAGTCCATTAATTAGTCGCATATTCATTCCCGCTTGTACTTTTGACACGTAATAATAATAATAACACCATAAATAACAAAATAAAAACAACAATTATGTCAATAATAATCAAAATAACAATAATTACAATCACCATTCACTCATCCCAGAAAGAAAGACAGCCCCAGTACACACACACACACACACACACACACACACACACACACACACACACAGAAGTCTCCATGATAATCACCCCTCTCCTTCCAATTGCCCATTAATTATTTCCACTTTCCCTGAACGATAGAATTAAAAGAGATGAAGTGGTCATTAGTGGGTGTTGTAATGGGGCTGAATGAGGAAAGTGAAATCCCACAAAATCCGCCAATTCCAGACCAGAAAATTGAAATTAAACAGCATTTTCCAACAGGGGCGGGGATTACTGCCGGAATTGTTTTTCAAAAGCTAATCGATGCTTTGACTCGATGGTGGCGTAAACTTGTCGCTATGGAAAGAGAAAGAGAGTTGTTATTTTCCCACCTTCAGTCAGGTGATATAACCAGTGTGGAAACTTAAAAAAAAATATCTCACGAAGAAATATCAACTAATATTCATAAAGAGGTAATATTTTCTTCACAACCAAGAAGCACATTCACTCACTATATAATTCAGATATAAGTGTTGTTATACAGCTCTAACAATCATATATAAATGGTCTATTAGAACTATTTCGTTGTTTAAACTGACGACTTATGGAAATAGTATATCTTTTACCCACTAAGAACACAGCATGGGAACATTCTACCATTTGGGGGAGAGTACGGAACATTCAACCAATTGGGGGAGAGCACGGAACATTCACCCAATTGGGGGAGAGCACGGAACATTCACCCAATTGGGGGAGAGCACGGAACATTCACCCAATTGGGGGAGAGCACGGAACATTCACCCAATTGGGGGAGAGCACGTAACATTCACCCAATTGGGGAAAGAGAATAATGTGCAGTACTTCTCATAGTGTTTAATTACTGACGAATAGTAGTGTGTTTATTAACTTAGAATACACACTTGAAAACAACAGGTGTTTGAAGCAGCTCAGTGATACATTATAGCACGAGTCTCTCTCAACCACTTAGCGCCAGGATACGACTTGTTACAGACCCGGGTAATTGAAGGTCATAGATTGAGGATTACTGTTATTATGCAGGTATCATAGATTTTATTTTCTTTTAAATAATAGGGGAGACAGATTGCACTCTTATTATTATTATTATTATTATTATTATTATTATTATTATTGTTATTGTTATTGTTGTTGTTGTTGTTGTTGTTGTTGTAGTAGTAATAGGGGAAGTAGTACAGTAGCAGTTGTAGTAGCAGTAGTAGTAGTGGTAGTAAGCAGCAACACCAGTAGTAGATGCCATAGCATTAGTAGCAACAGATAAAATAACATTAAAAATCTCGCCGTTGAAACATAAATCACGCAACTCTCTTCATTACTGTGACAATTGTTGCTCGTTTTCCAGAACAAACACATAATTAATGGCCCTCACCCATCGATCATGGGGGCTCTGATAAAATTGACAATACTATAATCTCGCCTAATTAGTGCATCCGATTATTAATAATTGCCAATGAATAATATCTCGTGTGACATTTTCATCGGCTGTATGGACACTGGCTCTCCTCCTTTTTTGTATATGCATTTATAATTTATGATGGTAATTACTGTCATTCATAATACATTGGATTATATAATTTGTATGATGTGTAATTGGGATATATTATAATGGACTAGGGTGTCTGATTATTTTTTCCCCCGATAAGAGACGAATGATTGATAACTCGTTTTCTGTCAGTATTTTTGGTGGTGGTAACTAATTTCCGAGGCTGAAACTAACCTAACCTAACATAACCTACTTCGTTTCCGTACTTAACCTAACCTAACTAAGTTTAAAGCTACCGATATAACATTTTAAACTAATTTAGCCTGAAATTAACCACGTAAAGCTAATTTAACCTAATGCAACCTAATTTAATCTCCTAAAAAATGACTTCTCTCACTTCCTCCCACTTTTCTCCCCTATCTATCCAATCTCTCTCAACTTGTCTCTCCTATCTCTCACCTTCTCTCTTCTGTCTCTATCTCATTCCTCCCATTTCCCTTACCTTCTCTCCTCTGTCGTCTTTGACTTTCTCTTCTGTCTCTCTAACCTTCTCTCCATTGTTTTCCCCACTACACCCCCACGTAACCCACGTAATTATCTCTCGTGCCTTCTCTCCCTATCTCTCTCACATTCTCTACCCCGTCTCTCCCCACTACCCACCCACGTAATTATCTTTGACTTACACAGTAATTGGCCTTAAAAATAATTATTTGACTGGCTCGAAACTCCTCATAATAATAGCAATTACCTGCTTTTTTTTAACCATTTCACATAAAAATTATAATCTTCCGTCGTCACACTGAGGCTAAGACAGACACACACTTGGCAGAGGTGAGTGTATGAGGAAATGACTTATGCCAGAACCCGAAACCTAACCTAACCTAATTCAGTTTATCCTTGTCCTAATATAATCGAAGGTAATTTAACCTGATTTAACCTGGCACTTAATACTTAAATGACATCCCAAACACCTTTCTATCATCTCTGTTAGTCTTTAATGCGTTTGTTAAGGCTTTTATGAGGTGAAAGATCAATCACCTCAAAAGCTTATACCTTGAGCTGTTGGGAGTGAATCAGGGAGACATGAAAACTACATTAGCTTGAGTATGTTAATCTCTTGGTCTCTGCAATCATAACCCTGGTTCTGAGAAATCCAGCGTGTATCAATTGTTGGTATCAAGCGCTGATGTGGGTGCTGTTATTATCAATACATTTTTAACATAGATATATAACTTTTGCATTATTTTTGTTTTGCTCATGCATTAGTTACTTCTTTGTGTTGCGTTTCGAATGTCACATAACAAATGGGACAGATATTATTGGGCAGATGGTGTGTGTGTGTGTGTGGGGGGGGGGGTTCGTTGATCGTATCGAAGTAAACTACATAATATACATTAGACTCATGGACATACTGGAAATAAAATAATTTTGTCTCCTGGATAGTATCGAAATGAGTCATAAACAAAACATATGACTTACTGATAAACTGGGAATAAAAATAACTTCTCTTGGTGTATAGTATCGAGAGTCATATTTTAAAATCCATTAGACGCCAAGACAGAAAAAAAGGTAAACACTGGCTGGCGGATAGTATCGAAGACATAAACATCTTCATGACGTAGAGTATGTATTGAAGATAAAAACTTGCATTTGTCTCGTGTCTTAAAAGAGAGCGTTAATGTTTTATAAATATTTCACGATATGAGACGCGTCCCTCAAGCAAGCACTAAGTATTCAATACAGTTTTATATATAGATTTATCGGGTGCATGTTAGCAGAGACATGCATACAGCTAGAGTAAGTAGGAACATTAGTGTGAGAGAGAGAGAGAGAGAGAGAGAGGAGAGAGAGAGAGAGAGAGAGAGAGAGAGGGACTCGCTACCACAGAGGTACAGGGAGGAAAGAGTTAAGTTTACACATCCAACTCTGGGTTCTCGACCTCTCCCTTACACTCTCCCTCAATACCCTCCTTCCTTCTCTCTCATCTCCCTCCCACCTACATTATCTAATTCTCCTCATCACTCATTGTCCTCCCACGTTCCCCTATTACACCTTCCCTGCTTCCCATCCTTCCTCACTCTTCCCCTTCCTCTTTTTGTCTCTCCCACCCTCCTTCCATCCCATTATCCCTCCTATCTCCCCCCTCCCTCTCTTTTTTCACATTCCCCTTTAACACTTCTTCACTCACTTTCTTCCTCCCCATCTCTCTCTCATTCTCTTTCTCCATTCCTTCTCCCACTTTCCCTTCCCTCTCTCCGTCCCTCCCTCTCCCCGTCCACTCTCCCACCTTTCCCCCCTTCCACTCCTCCTCCTCCGCCACTCACGACTTTGCAGAATAAAAATTTCGATATAATGTACGTGCTTTTAAAATCTTAATGCAGAGGAGGAGGAGGAGGAGGAGGCTTTTTGGTTTCGGTGTATTTATTTTTATATATTTTTCTTTATCTCTCTTACTTTTTCCTTGTCCCCTTTCACTCCATCTTTCGCCTACTTCTCTCTCATTCTCTCTCTTTCTTCTCAGCTGTTTTTCTTCCTATAACTTTCCATCCCTCATCCATCCATACTGCAGCCATCAATAACTGAACCTAATGCATGGGTTTATGTTTTACTGTTTTATTTACAGTTTCTAGGAAGATTATAGAAAATGGTAGAATCTATGTATAGTGTATGAATTATATTTTCATTGTATCTTAATTGTCATATTATCTTTATTATCGTGTTCCGTTGATAAATTATGGTTTCCTGAGTTTATTCGGTATTCCAGTCCTGATTAATCTGAATTTTTCTTTAATTCAGTTTTTCTCGTGATTATTTCAGAAAACTACTAAAGAAGAGGAAAAAATAAATGTTTTATCCTGATGATTAAATAACCTAACCTAACCCCTAATTATCGTCGGAGTGTTTAATAATCTTTTTGTGTGGATTATTTTTGTTCTTTTACTTTCAAATTAATTTACTTATGATATTATTAATAGTCTGGTTTACATATTACATTTAACTCAATTACACATCCACTTAATCTGTTATTGTGATTGTAGTTAATTAACGAATATTACTAACTATAATTATCTTAATCTAATGAAGACTAGTTGCAGCATTTATTTTCTTATTTGGGTAATTTGTAATGAACGATATATAATTCATCTATTTCGTAATTTATATAGATTAATTGTTGTTAGTTACAGTATATTTTACTTGTAATGTTTATTTAATTTTCCTTTTGGATTTAATAGCATTTAGTGAGTATAATTTAAAGTGTGTGTGTCTCGGTATTTTAAACAATATTGTCTGTTAAATTAATTGAGTTTGGTAGCCAATATTTTCATTTTTTTTTCTTCCTATATTTAATTATTGTTCCTCTTATCATTAAATCATTCTTAAATACAATTAATTTCCCTCACTATATTAAATAATTCTCGTCTCTTCATCTAATATAGCTTAATGGTTATAACTGGCTGTTTATTACCCTTGATATACTAAATAGTTTTTACCTCTTAATCTAATAAAGGCTAATGGTCGTTAAGCTGACAAACTATTTAAGTTCCAGCCTCAAGGGAATGGTGGATGGGGGGGTGGTGCGGCAGCCAACAAGCGATAGTCATCATCAATTTGCAATTTGTAATTAAAACTGAATGGCTAATTAGCGCGTTTAATCGTCAGAATACCAATCATTTGCGACTAATTGCGTGGGGGTCTCACTTCTCTGACGCTGAGGGAAAAGAGCGTTGAAATTTTACAGTCGATAACGTGGATTTTTTTTATTTATCTTTTTTTTTTTCGTGTTTGTGAGTTTTAAGTTCCTGTTGTGTAGTGGTTGTGGTGGATAGATGGGGGAAATAATCTGTCTTGTCTGTTTCATCAGTATTGTTTAGTCATTGTAGATGGTAGAAATAAGTATTTATGGCTATAATGTTTATTTCTTCTTTGTAATAGATAGATGAAATGTATGCCGTCTCTATAATGTTTATGGATTAGTTGTGGTAGATAGATGGAATGTGAAAGAATAAATGGATCTATGATGTTTATTTAAATAGGTGTGGTTGGTTGGTTGTGGATGGTTGGTTGTGGTTGATTGATTGTGGTTGATTAATTATTAGGAAGACAGGGGGAACGTTTCTCAATCTATAATACTTTTTATCTCTTGTTTTGTGGTTCATATACCGAGGTTTACAAGTCGGGGTTCACACGCTGAGGATCACCTGTCAGGGTTCACCTGTCAGGGTTCTTTCACTAGGGTTCACTTTCAGGGCTCACAAAGCAGGAAAGACTTAAAACAGTTTTGATGGGAAGTTTACGGTGGTTACCTCACTGTGATAAATGGTGGTCCCAGCCTAAGAATAATACATTCTCTCTCTCTCTCTCTCTCTCTCTCTCTCTCTCTCTCGTATTATCTTTATTATCTCTTTCGCGTGTGTCTCTTGTTACTTTGATTTATAATATTAAAGCATAAGTAAAACGAATACTTGCTAAAGATAAGATTAATCACTCTGGCCACTACCTCTTTCACCGTTCATTAACAGTAGCGAACATTAAGGCAGCAGCCCCTCAATAGGTTAATTCACCGAGAAGAAACTTGACCCAACAAACAATTTGGGTTGTGAAGTTTCTCGTCGGGAAGGATCAGTTTACGAGCGTCCTCCTCCCTCCCTTTCTATCTCCCTCCCTCCTACCCTCCCTCCCTCCTACCCTTCCTCTATCCCTCCCACCCTCCCTCCCTCCCTCCCGCCCTCCCTCCTAGATCCCTCATTTGTTTCTCACAAGAGAGGCTCACCGTGGCCGCCTCCTAGGGCTGAGGAAGAAAGACTCTCCCAGCACCCCGGACACCTGGACACTTTCCTTCGTCTCCACCGTCTCTGTTGAGTCTTATTTTAGTCTTGGATTTGTTGTGTCTTACGAGGCCATAAAAACTCCTGAGGAGGAGGAGGAGGCGGTCCTATCAAGATGTGTAGCTAATGACACAACTTGGGCGAGGCGGCCACTGGAGGCTCTATTAGATTTTGTGTTAGTGTGTGTGTAGAGATGAATACTGTCAAAATATAAACAGTGAAGTTAACCCTGAGACACTTATTTCCCATGCCATAACAACAATGCCCACACAGTCACTCGAATCCCTGGCGTTCACTTCTCCCTAACAGTGTGTGTGTGTGTGTGTGTGTGTGTGTGTGTGTGTGTGTGTGTGTGTGTGTGTGTGTGTGTGATATATCTAAAGCATGTTCTCTCGCCTTCTGCCAGCATCAGCTTTCTTTTATGGCTCGAGTATTAGTCAATTAGAAGATTTCATTAACGAGAGTGAATTAAAAAAATTGTGTGTTAAGATTAATGACCAGGATGGAGGAATGTTGCCTGGGGGGAGTTGAGAGAGAGAAGGGAGGATGGGGGAGGCAAATGAGCCTTTCAAGAATAAATAACAGTAATACAAGACCAACACACAGTACAGGTGAACAAATACCTACCTAGATATAGACAAAGGATGAGAGGAGTTTAATGTATATTGTGGTCGCTGGATTATTTTGCCGCTGTAAAGAAAAAAAGGAGGATATTTAAACAAGTGGAAAACAAGTGGATTTAGTTATTTTATACGGGTGAGAGTTTAGTTTGGGGTGTTTATGTGTTGGAGAGGTTAGGGAGGGAGTATGTGTGAAGGTGAGGGGGGTTTGTGTTTGGTTGAAGGAGGATTGAGGGAGGAAAGAAGATGAGAGAAGAACGGATAAAATAATAGAAGAAGGACGGTGGAGGAGAATACTCTCTTAGATAAGGAATTGTGAACTAAGGTAACCGTGGTTAATTGAGAGAGAGAGAGAGAGAGAGAGACAGAGAGACTCTTTAGATAAACAATCTGAACATCACCATCCAGATTTATTATTGATTCAAACTTTACACGAGCGCCTCTTTGAACCTCCCTCCCCCCCTACCCCACACCTCGCCAACACCTGCTGACTTTCTCCAGGTAAAAGCAATTACCGAGTGTTCTTGGGCGTAATTTTCACCATGGTAGAGGAGAGAATTTAGGTACCAGATTTTCAGGTTCCCGTTATTTATTATTATTTTCTTAGACCTTACACGGATTTAAAACATATATCTAGTTACGATATAGTCTCAGTGTAATTTTGACGCTATTTTGGGTCTTGACTACAGTGAGGCAGGTAGATATATACACAGACAATCCGAGCTAAGGGAAATTTTTTAGCGTAAGATCCTTTGAGACGCTTGAGTGAGGCCGCATCTCCACCTTGATTACACTTACCTTCCGGGTGATCCCCAGCGTCTTAAGATTATTCCTCAACAAACCTAAACAATTTTGCAGGCCGTGAGGAAGTGTTTCAAGGTGTGTGTGTGTGTGTCTGTGTGTGTAACGTAACATACAAAGGGATATGTGGCATAATTGGGAAAGGTGATATCGGACACGTACCTCCGCTCATTAGTATCGAGTGACACTGATACAGCTGTTCAGAACCTTGGTCTGTCTGTCGGACGGTGTATGTACAATGTGTGTGTGTGTGTGTGTGTGTGTGTGTGTACAGTATGTATTTCTCTCCTCTCCCCTTTATGCACCATATCATCATCATCATCATCATCATCATCATCATCATAATCATCATTATTAGCAGCGAAATAAAAATCCACGATAAGAATGTTGTCCCGTTCATAAATCATCGTTCGTGTCACCGTGATGCTATGGTGATAGGAGACGAGTAATTAACAAGAACTCAGATATCACGAGAAAAATAAACAAGGCTTTGGAAAAATTTAGATTGACACGCCCATTTTTAAACCTCCAGAGAGCTAATAGGGGATTGGTATTCGTTGTAGTAATAGTAGCAGACGTGGTATAATAATAGTAGTAATAGTCGTAGTATTTTCCGTCTCTCTCTTTCTCTGCACCCTCCTTCTTTCCCTCTCTCTTCCTCATCCTCCTCTCTCTCTCTCTCTCCCTTCTCTCTTGTCACTCTCCTCGTATCCTCACCTAATCAACAAAGACATAAAAAGAAAGCATAATACATATGTCTGCCACACACTCAAGCGACAAGAACAAGGAGCAGATATCAACTTGCCTCCGCCTCCGTGTGCAGCCTCCGGTTATAGGTGTGTGTGTGTGTGTGTGTGTGTGGTGAAAGTTGGCCCGTCTCACCTGGTCATCGGAGGTGTGGAGGAAACACAACGCAATAACTAAACTTGCAAGAACCACTGGCCCGTCCCTGAATGCTGATGATGTTGCCGAGGCGTTGTTAGCAGGCGGAGTTGTAGGTTTGTGGTTGTGGTTGTGATTGTGACTTGTTGTGGTTGTTGAGGTTGGTGTGATTGTTGTGTTTGAGGTTCTGATTGTTGTTGGGGTTGTGGTTGTTGTAATGATTGTTGCTGTAGTGTAGTTGTGGATAGTGTTTGAGAGAGGATGATGGAATTGTTGTGTGGTTGTCAAAACCCCCACAAGCAATAATAACAATAACAACAAAAACAACAACAGCAACAATAAAAGCTGCTTAATAATTAATTAGTGTACAGCAATATAATTAATTACCTACTGAAGAGTTATACATAAAGTAAAACAGTAATACACTGTAAGTAACTGCATCATATTTCCTGCAGTCAACAGTCATCATACTTACACGGATCTTCTCGCGGGTTTAATTAGTTTTCATCTCATTATCATAATTTTCTACACCTTTATGGGTAACGTCTCCTGTTGGTTTAATCTTACCTTATAATACCGTCTCTGGGATGATGACTGAGAACGGTATTCGTCATTGTTGTCTGTCTATTCTTCCGTCCGTCCGTCCGTCAGTCCGTCCGTCCGTCCGTCCGTCCGTTTGTCTGTTTGGGAGATGTAAGCGAGATAACTCGACAATATAACACTGGATTCTTAGCATACATGATAATTATGTTGATATATCATAAGAAGATCTCATGTGAAGTCGATAATTAATGTTGTCTATCGTTAATATTCTGCTTTATGAGAATTTTGGCTTTTTCGTGGTGTGATGAAGGGGATGACACAATTTCAGTTACAACCTTGTTTATTGATGTAATTATAACACCTGTTGTAACGTTAAGGTGATAATTGTTATGTTGTTGTTATGAGGGATGTTTTATAATGTTGCCTATAAGTCTGTGATTAGGCTCATTTATGTTGTCTCTCTCTCTCTCTAATTTTTATTTCTTCAAATTTCTGTCTTCTTGTTTATATTTTTTTTCTCTCTCTCTCACGCTTTCTTCCTCTCCCTCTCACCATTTACGAGATTCCCTTATCTACCTTACCATCGTCCACATTCCGCACTAAAACCCCGGCCAGGGCGGCCAGCCTTTCAGTGTGTGTGTGTGTGTACTTAGCCAAACACAACTGCCCTGACCGGCCTGTCAGTGTGGGTGTTTGTACATGGCTGCCCCCGACAGACTCTTGCCCCGTGTCTTGTAATCCCATCATGATTCCATTACACCGTCATGATTCTATTACACCATCAGGCTGAACATGGCTTCCTTCATACTCTGGTCCTGTTGGATAATAGTGGATGGGGATAATATCCTTATTTTGATATCCTTCTGGTTATTTATCTTCTATGAGGATGGTATTGAATTTTTCGAGGCTGAATTATAAAGACATATACTGTGGAAGTTGTTTAGTATGTAATTAGACTTTTATTATTTGGAATTTCATTATTGTTGTAGGAATAAAGATGGGTGGTAGAAGTTAGAATATGTGGTATTATGCATCAGTGAGTTCAACGGGACTGTTTCATGCAGTCATTTAATTTCGGTAGAAGGTTGCCTTCTTTTCTCTCATGGATTTACGAATCAAACAGTGGCCGGTAACCAAATTTTGCTGGTGGTTCAGTAAAACAAACAAAGACACCAAGATCAGCTACGTCTTGTGGCAGAGGGCGGCTAAAAAGGAATTTCTTTCCGTCACGAGAAACCTGACGAGTTGGGAGAAGGGCAGCGCTCTTCGACCTCAAATACGCTCGAAATGAGAGCTCAACTTGACGTAAAATTCTGAGAAGATCGTCGTCGGACAATCAGAGACATTGCTGAAGAATCAGGATCTGTGAGGGAACAACTCATACCATTATTCATGACGAATTGGCTTACCCAAGGGTTACAGCTCGTTGGGTTCCACGAATGTTATTGGACGAGCGAAAAGCGAATATCTTTCCTTTTGTCAGCAAGGGAAGCATCGACTTCGTCAGGAACCGAACTTTCTGCCTCTCGATGTGACTTGTGATGAGTCATGGCATCACCATTATATCCCACAAAAAATAAATCTTTACATTTAACAATGAGACACTCGGGGATGAATGAACCAATAACCAAAAGTCATTCCTAGTGTTGGTAATGCGATGCATCTCATCTTTTTCGATAAAAAGCGAATCCCTTTTTATTATTGAGTACCTGAAAGGCAGAATGTTACCGAAAATAACTCGTCTCATTTAATGAATCATCGACTGCTGCGATAAATCGACGTTATTTTTTTAGAGTTCACCGACACTTGATAGATCCTGCACCAAGATCCTGCCCACGCCAGAGGTGATGCCAAGAAACTATCCAGGAATTAAACCCGGAAGTGATGGTCCATCCCCCCCGTACTCACCTGACGTGGCTCCTATCTTTTTCCTGTTTGTTGATACTAGAAAATTATTTACGGGGCAAAGTTTTCATATGCCAACACAGGACTTAATAACACCATGACACACAAACACAGGACGGCTTTTAACGAGTATTTCAAGACTATACCTATATCATATATATATATATATATATATATATATATATATATATATATATATATATATATATATATATATATATATATATATATATATATATATATATACAGTACATAATAGAAACAAACTAAACCACCTGAAAAACAAAACAAATTTATTGTAAACATAATGACAAGTATCCCTCATCATCCACAATTACTATTTATATCACAATCGTCCTTTGAAGTGCTAAATTTGTCAGGATCCATATGTGTAGGTTGAACCAGTGACACAACGAGGAGGCCGGCGTGGAGTAAGTCACACTCAAGGCTGCTGCTGTTGGCCCTTGACAGTTTGGCCGGCCTTGGCTCTGGGTACAGTCTGGCAAACCCAATACCTCTTGTTTGTCCAGCTGATGAAGAGGATGATGGGGGGAGGGGGGAAGTGAGGAAATAGGGAAGGAGGTAGGAGAAGAAGGAAATAGGGAATGGGGGATTATGGAAGGGAATAAGGAATTTAGTGGAGGTAAGCAATGGGGATTGAAGGAAGAAGGAAAGAAAGGGGGAAATTAGTTAGGAAGTAAGAAAGGGGGGAGGAGGAAATGAAGGAATAAAGCAGAAGCGTAGAGAGAACGACCAGGAAGGGGAAGGAGGCGAAGGAGGAGGAGGTGAGGGAGATGGCAGGATACACAGAGACATGAGTGAGAGAAATCACCTGACGACAACAACTCCTTGGCACAGTTTCTTGGCCGTGTAAGACATCTTTATAATCATTTTCATTTTACATTGTCTATTTCTTCTGTTATCTCAAATTCATTTTTGATGCGTCGTAATATTTAATTCAAGGGGTCATATTAGAGGCCCAGGTGGCTTTATACTATTTGTGGTATACCTGTGTGATGATCATTGTTTATTACACACACACACACACACACACAGGTTGAGCAGTAAACACTGTTATTGAACCCTTGATATGATTCCTTAAAACTTTTCCTGTATGTTTATGTTCTTCTGCTGCTCTTATTTTCTTCTGTACATCTACCACCACTCTACTTATTCCTTTTCTTCCTCCTATCTTTCTCTTTCTCATTTAAACTCTATTCTTAGTTTCCTTCTTTCACATTTCGTTACATTCTCTTTCACAATCTTCCTCCACCCCCCACCTCATCCATCCCTCCCTCCCTTCCTCCCTCCCTTCATAAAAGTGTCTCACTCTTAGGTTTTATTCCAGTCACACTTTGTTTTACTTTTATTCTACCTTCCCCTTTTTTTCTTATTTGAAATTCTTAACATTCCACACGTGTTCCTGAGAGTTGGTCGCCCAGGAGAGAGAGAGAGAGAGAGAGAGAGAGAGAGAGAGAGAGAGAGAGAGAGAGAGAGAGAGAGAGAGAGAGAGAGAGAGAGAGAGAGAGAGAGAGAGAGAGAGAGAGAGAGAGACTGTCTTGATATTACAAAAATAGAGAGTGTCCGGGCTACTAAAAAAAGAGAGAGACAGAGTAAGAGTGAGAGAGAAGAGTGTGAAACAAAATGTTGGACCGAGAGAGGACGCGCCAGGAAAGTTGTTTGCTGGCTGAAGTTCGGAGAGCCAGGGAAAATTTACGTCTTGCTCTCAGGATGAAAAATGAAGGTCAATTTTTCTTCTCCTCTCTCTCCTCTGAGCTACGATTTATGACGTGAATATTGTGTTTTTCTTATTTATTTTCATTTCTTTTCTGTTTACTCTCTTTTGAAGGTTAAGTTAGGACACACACACACACACACACACACACACACACACACACACACACACACACACAAACGAATGAGATTGCGTTTACAGTAAGATAATTTAATTCCTTCCTTGACTGACTTGTTTCATGTTCGTCCAGAAACTGGGAGCAGAAGTTGTGCGAGTGTTAGCATCCAATTTACCTGCCTGTCGCACCTCTCACACTCACTCACTTCTCATACTGACTCTAACCTCTCACACTCACTCGCCTCTTACACTCACATCTTGAGAGAGAGAGAGAGAGAGAGAGAGAGAGAGAGAGAGAGAGAGAGAGAGAGAGACGCGACAAACACCCCTCCCGCTCAAGGAGAAAACTGCAGCAGGGGAGAGAACACGTCAACAACACACGGACTCTTTCTGGGGGAGAGATGAGAGTGGCTAGTAAAGAGTCAATATATAGATAAACGATCACCATGCACTGTGTGGTTGTTGACAGATATCTCCCGCGATCGGTTTCCAATCGTCCTCCTCCGGTCCTCTCTTCCCTCCCTCCCCTTCCCTCTAGCAAAGTCTTTATGAAGGTGATTCTACATGTACCTACCTACCTAATTATTTCCAGTACCTACCTACCTGTCTACCTGCCTACCTACCAGGCCTACCTACTCCTCCATTCCTCTCTGTAGTGTCTGGACGTTTCTGTTAGTGTTAGAGCTACCATATCCTCTCCTCTCCTCTCCTCTCCTCTCCTCTCCTCTCCTCTCCCACCGAGGACGCCACAGGGTATCGAAAGGTCTATTGATGTTGCATCTGGCTTTGTAAATATGAAGGTTACCGGTTCTAATGTTCATGCCAGGTGTTCAGCTTCCAGGTATTTAACTATTTCGCTGTCAAAAGAAGAAGTATTTCTCTGTATCGTTCCTTACGTTCTGTTAACAAATATGTGTTGGGTATTTGATATTTAGGAACTGTAAGTCTATTGTAAGATGGAGAATTACTTAGATTGTTTTAAAGTATTCTTCTGGGTATCATTTATATTCAGCAAATAGGTGTTTAATATTTACTGTAAAAAAAAAAAAAAACATTTCTAGTATTACTCTGGTTTTTTGCTTACAATATCTGTC
This sequence comes from Homarus americanus, assembly GCF_018991925.1. NCBI lineage: Eukaryota > Metazoa > Arthropoda > Malacostraca > Decapoda > Nephropidae > Homarus > Homarus americanus. The sequence goes on from NW_024756024.1 coordinate 347,605, forward strand.
GAGTGTTTCATATCCAGGTATCCATCTACTCTTCAAATATATAATTTGCATCAGATTATGTTTCTTATCATGAATGTTCTGACAGTTAAACATCAGATTATCATTCTTGGGTGTTTGACTGACAGAATACATCAAGTTACTGAAGATACTCATTTATCTTTCCTTTGTTCCTTATATCGGGTGGTAAAGGGTGCAGATGGAACTCAAAATAATGGGAACATTGGTTGAGAGAGAGAGAGACCACAAGTTTAACCATGTAAAGTTAATGTAGACTTTGGATGAGCTTAACAAGAGCAGAAGAGACAGTGACTGTGTATGACAACAGTGTGTATGTGTGTGTGTGTGTGTGTGTGTGTGTGTGTGTGTGTGTGTGTAGATATCAACAGTAATGAAAGAGTCTAGGTCATTATTACTGCTGCCTCCATGACTCTTCCCGTGAGTTAGGGAGATAGACGGTGATAAAAGACGGAAGATGCGACAAAGACAGTAAAACATTATCAAGCTACAGGGAGAATGGAGTTTCTGGTCTTGAGACACAAATGATTTTACTTAGGTTCTTGGATAAATGTGTGTGTGTGTGTGTGTGTGTGTCATAAATATGGCTTCACTTCCTAACATTATAGTTTCTTCAGCATAATATTTCTCTTCTCTATTACTTCACTGTGGAGTAGATCAAGGGTTACGTAGCCTTAGACAAGAGGGGAAATAATAGGTGGAGTTGAACATAATAAGTGGAGGAAATGATAAGGAAAAAAGAAAGACAACAAGTAGAAATATACCCGCAGACTTACCCGTATATCCTCAACTTACATACGCTGTATATAGTGAAAATTTTCAGCTATGTTGATTCGCATTTATTGATCTTTTTTATAAAGCCTTGTGCCGAGTTTCTGTTTATTTATACCTTTGATGTAATTATCCAAAAGGGCAACAATTACGTACGATAGTGATGGAAAATATTGAATTATATTATATTAAAGTCAAATTAAGTATCTGGTTTTATATTCCTAAATCCTAGTAACAGATTTGAGATATATTAAAACATCCTTAAATCTATACACATGCAACGATATTTGCATGATTAATACATATACATTCAGCCTCCATTAATAACTATAGCAATGTTCTATCTTGGGTGGGTCTAATATGGGGGAAGAATTTTATTTGTCATTTCTATATAAGTAAAATCTTTGAAGAAAATCGATCACATACCTTTAAGATATGTAATACTTATCTATTATCTATAACACGAATGTAAACAAAGAAGTACTCTGCGTCTTCTGGTGATGGAGGAGAATGAATCTACTCAGTGTAAGAAAGTGACAACATCTTCGGTCATTACTCTCACTTTCGAGTCCTCAGTCGCTCGCTGTCACCCTCCCTGGAGTCCTTTTCGTCTTGATATTGAATAGTGGTCTTTAGGTAATGCAGACAGGTGTGTATTTTAGTAGCAGGTGTGTTTTTTTTAAGTGGGAAATGTGTTTTCGTGGGTGGTGTGTGTAAGGCAGATGTGTGTTAGTGGCAGGTATGTGTTAATTGTAGGTGTGTGTATGAGTGTTCAACAGGTGTCTGAAGAAATGGATATATATAGAGAGAGAACAAACATAAAGAGACAGTGAAAACGAAGAACAGTAAACGAAAATGGGGAAAAAAAGAATCGGACAGATGGATTTAAGGGACTCAATACCCGGACCAATTAAGATGCCGAGCTTGTAGGAGTAGCAGTCGGAGGAGGATCCTGGGTGTGGGGGTGGGGGGGGGTGCCCATTATATAAACATCAGTCCGTAAATATTTAAGTTTTGAAACACCAGCAACTTTTACAGGGCCAAACTTTTCTCGTTACCCCCCGCTTTGTGATGCACGTAGGTACCTTGCTCCAGGTTCTCTCTCTCTCTCTCTCTCTCTCTCTCTCTCTCTCTCTCTCTCTCTCTCTCTCTCTCTCTCTCTCTCTCTCTCTCTCTCTCTCTCTCACACTATATCTATCTTTTGGGGCTTTCACACTCTCTTGATGGTTCTCACTCAATCACTCACTCTCTGTCTGTCTGTCTCTTATCTGTCGTGATTGTTTTTATTTATCTTTCTTTTTGTTTCGTTCTTTCTATATACATATTTTCTATCTTTTTCCCTGTCTCCTCTTTTCTTCCTCTCTCTAATTCTATTATCCTATCTCTGTCGTTACTAATTTATCTCTGTTTTCTCGTACACTCTTTTATCATTTCTTTAATTTTTCTCTCCTGCGTATATCTTTCTATATGTCTGATCTCATTTCTAACTTTCAGGATTTCTCTCTTTTAGTTCACACTTTCATTCATCAGTTCTCCCTCGTCTTCTTCCATATATTCGTGCCGTTTCGTGTCTTTCTTCCTCCCATTTCTTATCTTTCTCCTTCTCCTCCACCGCCTCACCTGGCCCATTATTCTACACCTTCGTCGCCACCTAACAATTACAGTCATCAACGTCACACAAACGTCACTCTCACACCTCGTTCTCACCCGTCACTCTCACACCTCGCTCTCAATCGTCACTCTCACACCTCACTCTCACCCGTCACTCACACCTCACTCTCACCCGTCACTCTCACCCGTCACTCTCACACCTCACTCTCACACGTCACTCTTACCCGTCACTCTCACTTGTCACTCTCACACGTCACTCTTACCCGTCACTCTCACTTGTCACTCTCACACCTTGCTCTCACACGTCTTCAAGTCTTGGTACCCATTACGTCTGGTCTTGAAGAATTTTGGGAAAGTGGTGGGAGAGGTATAGGACTGGGAGAATGGTGGGAGAGTAGGAGAGGGGTAGAGGTTGATAAGTCTGGGTCATATGGCAAGAGGACACACACACACACACACACTTGAAAATACACAGTGAGTGCATGTGTATGTTTGCTGTGACGTGTGTTTATAACTTTCAATACTGTGTTCCGCTTCAGTTGGCTTGTTTTGTGGAATTTTATGCATTTACAGTTGTGTGTGTGTGTGTGTGTGTGTGTGTGTGTGTGTGTGTGTGTGTGTGTGTGTGTGTGTGTGTGTGTGTGAGAGAGAGAGAGAGGGAGAGAGAGAGAGTTCTCGTATTTGCATATAAATGGACATGAATACGTGTATCCACGTTTGTTCCAGTTTGACTTTTTCTTCAGTACAGTGTGTGTTCTTTAACCTTGCCACACACACACACACACACACACACCCTATCGTTAAGTGAGTCTATTAGCCACGTCTTATAACCTTATAATCTTAAATCCCGAAGGTGATCCAGAATATCTAATTTCGTTCCTCATTTCATTGAACTGATTTTCATTTGTTGATACTAATTTTTCAACCTTCTTGTGTAATAGTTCGTGGACTCGTTGAATGGTAGTTTGTTGAAGGCTCTTTTTTTTATCCTACTCTTAGAGTCTAGCACAATTATTTCGGCGGCGTCAGGCAAACGAAGGGGATCTGACTGGTCGCCATTTATAATCTGCTGTACACGTGTATTGACCTCACCCACTAAGAAATTGAAACAGTTTCTTCTCGCACCGCCGTGAATTATTTTACCGAAATGGTATCAATTTGGTGTATGTACGCGAGTGACATTTTACTTTTTCCTTATTTTTGTGTAACCACACACACAGTTATATATATATATATATATATATATATATATATATATATATATATATATATATATATATATATATATATATATATATATGTTAAGGTTGGTTGTTGTTAAGTGTTGTTATATATATCTTGGATAAAATCGTACGAAAAGGAAACAACGGAGCACCTTAGCTTTCGTCTTTATTCAAGACATCTTCAGAGGCAACTGCTGTTTCTTTTCCCGTGTGATTTTATCAAGATTTATCTATCCACGTTTTCATTGTGATCTACATGAAATATATATATATATATATATATATATATATATATATATATATATATATATATATATATATATATATAAATATATATATATATATATATATATATATATATATATATATATATATATATATATATATATATATATATATATATATATATATATATATATATATATATTCTTGTTAAGTTAACAGGGATCATCAGTCATACAAAGTGAATGAAGGCGTACATTATATTATCAAATTGTTTGGCCTTGATAGAGTGTTCTGGCACTAGCAGAGGGCAACACTCAGAGACTATTGGCTGTGAAGATGTTAGACATGGTACATAACTCATGCTGATTGGCTAACTGTTCTGTTAATTGGACTGCTTTGTTCTATTCGTTAAGGTCGTGTGTATAGTTAAATTCGTTGAATATATATATATATATATATATATATATATATATATATATATATATATATATATATATATATATATATATATATATATATATATTATATATATAATACATAATATATATAAGGTTGTAAATATATAATATAGGGTCATAGGCTGTTGCTATTATTACATACATGCTGGCTATATATATATATATAACTCCAGAAGACAGATTCAGTCACTCTACAAGCTCGTCATTAGTACATGTACGTACATATTGATTTAATGAATTAATATGTAGGTGTCGGACATAGAGGGAGCATGTCAGAGATGTCTGACACACACACACACGGGCCCCACTACACAACACTTGCGCTAATTACGACTGCACCTGCTACATTTACCTGTATTGCCCTCGTCTCTCGGCGTGTTCGTCTGCCGCTACTGTATCGTATATTAATTATTTCTGATGGATAATTAATGATAGTTTTTTCTTATTTCTAACGTTTATTACTATTTTATCCGCTATATTTGTGTTCTTTCTCTTCCTTTCTTTTATCCTATGTCCTATTTATTGTTTCTTCCTCTTCCCGTCTTCGCATTTTTACAGTTCCTTCTCCTCCTCCTTACTCTACCCCCCCCGATTCCCTGTCTCATATCTCCTTCCATTTTCTTCTCTTTGGTTCTAAGTCCTTCCTCCACCTCCACCACCTCCTTTCCACTTTTCTAAAACCTTCGTGTCCTCAACCTCCTCCAAGTGACTCTCCACACCTGGGCTCTCGCCACCACCTCACCACTACCTCTCATTAGTACTTCTTCACCACCACCTTCTCACCACCAACTCCTCATCATCTCACTTATCCTCCTCACCACCTCACCATCACCAACCTCCTCCTTCTCACCACCTTCTCTTATGGCCATTAAATTAAACGTAATTGAACAAAGGAAGATGATCGCGGTGGATGGGAAGTCCTCAGTGTAATTGGTCTGATTTGGTCTCTCACCTGTTTCTATTTGATCTGGCGCCGAGGGGGAGTTGGCTTACCATCCTGTAGAAATTCCACCGTATAAAAATTGGTATCTGAATAGACATTTTTATTTAGTTTATATTTTTACGTGGATAGATTTTGATACTACATTGTTATAATGAGTCGTCTTATACATATCATATACAGCTATACTTGAGTGATAGATATTTGCAACATAATCATACTTGGTGTGATATACATTATTAACATACTTCAGTATATGATACTCTTCAGGAAAAATTTGGGCGAAACTTCATATCAATTAGTGAGTAAATTTCCTTCTATTCTTTGATTTAATTAAATTATTAGTAAGTCATTATAGTCTTATTACGTCTTCTTGTAATTAGATGTCTTTCTTTCTTTCTTTCTTTCTTTCTTTCTTTCTTTCTTTCTTTCTTTCTTTCTTTCTTTCTTTCTTTCTTTCTTTCTTTCTTTCTTTCTTTCTTTCTTTCTTTCTTTCTTTCTTTCTTTCTTTCTTTCTTTCTTTCTTTCTTTCTTTCTTTCTTTCTTTCTTTCTTTCTTTCTTTCTTTTCTTTTCTTTTCTTTCTTTCTTTCTTTCTTTCTTTCTCTTTTCTTTCTTTTCTTTTCTTCTTCTTTCTTTCTTTCTTTCTTTCTTTCTTTCTTTCTTTTCTTTTCTTCTTCTTTCTTTCTTTTCTTTTTCTTTTCTTTCTTTTCTTTCTTTTCTTTCTTTCTTTTCTTTTCTTTTCTTTCTTTCTTTCTTTCTTTTCTTTCTTTTCTTTCTTTCTTTCTTTCTCTTCTTTCTCTTCTCTTCTCTTCTCTCTTTCTTCTCTTCTCTTCTCTTTCTTCTTTCTCTTCTTTCTCTCTTCTCTCTTCTCTTCTCTTCTCTCTTTCTATTATTTGGAATTGCTTCCCTCTTTCCCTCTCTTTACTTTCCTTCCTCCCTGCATCCCTCCCACTCTCCCTCCTTTATTACTCGACACTGCTCCCTCCCCCCTCATTGTTCCTCACTCTCTACTACCTTTTCCCCTCTCCCCTTACCTCCATGCCCCTGTATTCCCTTTTTCCCCTCACCTTTCTGCTCCTGTGTTCCCCCTCTCGCTTTCCCCTCACCTCTTTACCCTAGCATTCTCCCTTTCTCTGCATCCCCCTACCCCAGTATCCTCCCTTTCCCTTCGCCTCCCTGACCCAGTATTTTACCCCTACCCCCGTGCTCTAGTATTCTCCCTCTCCCATCTCCTCCCTACCCCAGTATTCTCCCTTTTCCCTCCCCTCCCTGCTCCAGTATTCTCCCTCCAGCGTCCAGCAATTTGGCTGCCTTTTACCTCGTTTCAATTTCGTGTGTTTCATATCTTTAAAATTTGGAGCACATCCTCACACCCACCGCCATCTCCGCCACCCGCCACCATCCGCCGCCCGCCACCTCCGCCACTAAGGTGAAAAAAAAATAATTTTTTTAACGTTATATGTAAGCGTTTATTTCTCGTGATTTATTCGACTGGTGATACGTGTTTCTGAAATAAGAATTTAGAAAAAATAGTATTACGAGCATGTTTTTATTTACTATTTTTTTTCTTCTTTACCCTGTTCCTGCCGTCACCAGACTTAGGTTATAATATATGCAGTGTGTAAAAAAGTTCATCCCTTCAGAGTTTAAACGTGTATATGACTCACGGTGTGTCATCATCGTCATCATCATGAAATTTTCAGAATTATTTGTTCAGAAAGTTTATATAATTGCGTTTTTTTTACTGACGCGTCTCTTGTGATCTTCAACTGTTGTTCGACTAGTGTAGTCATTAATCTTATTACCTACGTAAGGATCTTTGTTGTTGACACATATAAATGGATATAAACAACAATAAAAACAACAAGGAAAGGAACAAAAATAGGAAAACTAACAACAACAACAGATCTGTAAACAATGACCAACCATCTTTAGTTTAATTATTTGACACATCACTCAACGACTGATGTCTTCGTATGGCGCCCGTAGTTACTTTGATTAAACCTTACTGAGATTAAACCTTAAGAAAAACTACTGGATGTATAGTTTAGACAACAGGTACTTACAGAGAGAGAGAGAGAGAGAGAGAGAGAGAGAGAGAGAGAGAGAGAGAGAGCAACACCCATCGTCACTCAGCCGCATAAAACTTTTGGTTCAGTCTGTCAACGTTGTTCATAATGGACCTTTGAAGTCCTCTATTAACTCGTTATTCCCCCCAGAACGGCTAGACCACAGTAAACGTACCCACTGGGAAAGAAAAACACGAATGGTGGGAGGAAAGAGGAGGATTTACTGCACAAGACAAGAGAACAGTAATCTAATGCGATAGAAGAAACAGCACAGAATGTGGAATAAATTTCGGGGACGAGGAGAGGGAGGGAATGATAATGAAGGTTGGAGGAAGAGGGACAGAGAGAGTTAGTGTGTGTGTGGGAAAGGAAGAGGAAGAGATTAAGAATGGAAGGAGAGGGTGTAAGGGTGAATACTGATGAAGGGGGAAGCAGTGTATATATTAAGTACAGTACAGTAAAACCTCCATTTAACGGACATAAATCTAATATACCTCGATATAATGGACTGCACTCTCCTATATAGTCTATTATATGGAGGGTTCACATCTAACGGACATCAATATAACGGACTATACTCTCTCTCCCATATAGTCCGTTAAATAGAACAGGTCTCACTGTAACTCGGTAGAGACAGTGGTTTGGTGGTCATCTAACTGCCCAATACTGATGCTTGTCCAGTCAATGACATCCGGAAGATTATTATAAACTTGAGATGGAAATTATGGACGAAGGGAAAGGTATTTTGGATGAGTTTGGATCCAATGGGAAAAAAACCCTGTAAAACAGTAAAAATCTCAACACAGGAAAATGAAAAATTATCACCCAGAGGAATTTTGGTCACAGAATTTGATCCCAGTAAAAAAAAAAAATAACGCAGGGAAAGACAAAAACAGCACAATACAAATTACAAATCACATTCAAACGTCATGGTAAAAAATATATAGAGACAAAATTTAAACGTAATAAAAACAGGGGTCGAAGATTTTTGTCACTGTGAAAAATTAAATGGTAAAAATAAAAATAAAAAAACTTTGGGTCTACAGTAACTGGCCGTGTTGTCCTGAGTGTAACAGCAGTGGGCGGCCTGACAACACGAGACCTGTGGCGATTTATTGTTTCACTGTTTTGGTTATGAGTTTATTTTCCTCACATATAAAGCAACTAAAAATATCCTTCACACACACAAGTTCACTTTACGATTTACCTGCCATTTTTGTTTTTTTAATTTTCACCTAGTTAAAATGACGAAGAATTCTACCAACTGCGGATGCTACTAAAAGAGGAAACAGATACCGCTTGTTTTTGTGAAGTGGAAGGACAAAATGCGTTACCTTTGTATTGGTAGATGAAACAACTTAAGGCCGTAGAGGATAACTGGAATATTGAAATGCTAAACAAGTGATTGGGGTCAGGTAAAAACAAAGGTACTCTAAGTGAGGCATGAGTAACAACATGCAACACCAACATAACATGAAAATAAATGTTTGAAGTACGAGAGCTAATCGACTCTGATCTCTCGCTTGTAATGTCGGAGATAAACACATCAGCTGGAGATTATCAGCTGATGAGTGTAAACACGCTCGCTAATGGTGGATCACAGGCACGTGACACACCTGGCCACCCGCGGTGTTGGGCTATTTTTCATGACGGTATTTTGTGACGAGTGCTATTTATTTTAATGTTGAAACTATATATATATATATGTATATATATATATATATATATATATATATATATATATATATATATATATATATATATATATATATATATATATATATATATGTATATATATATATATGCAAGTAAATCACTGTAGGTGCGCGTGATCCAAGTATATTTGTCATCTAAATCAAATTCATTCGCTGCCCTCCTCTCCCCCTCAAACTGGGGGTTACTCATTTGACATACACAGTGCATTTTGTTCAAGAAAAATAACATTAACAAAGTCGAGGAACAAAAAATGAGTAACATGAGAATAAAGGTTTCGCATCTTTGGTTGTTATTCATGAAGGGCAAACATGTTTAACAATATGTATTTCATATATATTAAAAACAATTATTATTAACTAGACGACACTTGCACACCCGTTAGGTGTCTATGACTTAACAAGCTCCATCACCATCGTCTGCAGTTTGCTCTCACATCTTTTAGGGACAGTTATTCTCACTTGGCTCCATTACAATTCCCCAAACGCAATTCACACTCTTACAAGAACGAAACAGTTTCCACATAATCCCAGCTCGTCTGCAGACAAGGTGTGTGAGGCCAACAAGACAGGTAATGGGGAGTTATTGCTTATAATAGTAGCAGAGGAACACGGCCCAGGACTCCTTCTGCTGGCATCCCGGGTCCGCGAAGAGCCATTAATGGCCTCCCTGAACGAGTCAGTCGTGGCACTTGTGTTGTCGTCCCTACCTGGCCCTACACCTGTCATGATACACTCTTGTGTCTGTCACTACCTGGCCTTGCACCTGTCTTGATACACCCTTGTGTCTTCGCTCACAACAACACAACTACTCGTACGGCAATTCAGAATGAGCGAAGGTAAGCTACGGACGTATTTCACTATTTTGCTCCATATGACAGATGACCAGGCTGATATACACACACACACACACACACACACAAAGAAACAGAGAGACAAACACACCTACAAGAAATCTATCTGTATATATCGTCGTGCCCTAAAGGGATATAGAATGAAATCTGTCCCTCAATATATGTGCAAGATAGACATACAGACATAAACAAAGACATTCCTACAATATATTCCATCGGTGTATCTTGTCTTAGCCGGAGGAGGGAAGGAAGTTAGGCAAAAAAAATCTCTCTCTCTCTCTCTCTCTCTCTCTCTCTCTCTCTCTCTCTCAATGTAATTTTTCCCGGCGGTCTAGAAATTGTTTACCGATAAGGCTCATCTCAGGCGGATCAGCTCCCCTCTCCACCTCTGTCTGTGGCCAAATGGACGGATCCGGTCGTCCTCTTGTTACGGTTCAAACTGTTTTTTCGTCCCCTCTCAATCTTATTTTTTATTATATTTTTTTTTAGAAATTTTGGTCTTTATTTTTTATTCGATTTTTTGTTTATCTTATTTTCTTTATGGTTTTATCGTATTTTTAGATATCTTGTATTTTGTTTTACTTTGTCTTTTTTGTACAGTTTTTGTCTATTTTTTAAAGATTTTATTTAGGCTCTAGTTTTTTTTAACAGTTTTAGCATATTTTTTTTTACAGATTTATTGTTTTTTCATTTACAGTTTACCCGTATTTTTTATTATAATTTTCACTGAGTTTTTGTTCCTGATTTATCCTATTTTGTTTACAGTTTATCCTATTTTTCCAATTTTTTTACTGTATATAACAATTGTGTATAATTTTACCCTATTTTTTATAAATTTACTTCATCATTCGTTGTACTTCCCATTCTTAATCTCCTTATTTTTTGTTGTTCATCTTAATTATTCCTTTTTATATTTGTTCTCTCCTTTTCCCCATTTATGTCATCGTTTGTATTCATCATTCTCAACCCACATTTTGCTGCTGGCTTCTCCTTCCCGGTAAAAAAATATATCGGGTTTCTGTCTTAGTTCCCTGTTGTTGTCTCCCGTCTTATTGACAGTCTCAGCCCTGTCTATAAATGTCAGCCCGTCTGTCAGTTGTAATTCGGGCTGCTGCTGCTTCCCACCCCACCACCATCAGAAAGATAGAGTTCCAGAATTGTTCGTAAAGATTAATTTATTGTCGTTTTTATTTAAATAGTATGGGTTAAAAAAATGTAAGAGAGAAAGTTTATGAGTTTAATGATCACTTGAATTTTTGGTAATTGTTCTGAAAAAAGATAAAAAGTCTTATGTACTGTATGTAAACATTATGCTTAATACCCTTAGCGTTGAGGACCCTTAAGAATAAAAGTCTCCTGTGGATAACAACAACAGCATTTCTTTCTTAAAGGAAAAAATAAAATAAAAAAGACTTATTTTTCAGAGGTAGCACAGGGAGAGATTTTACCTACAAGTACAGAATACTTAAAATATGCTTGTGTGTGTGTGTGTCCTCTCTCTCTCTCTCTCTCTCTCTCTCTCTCTCTCTCTCTCTCTCTCTCTCTCTCTCTCTCTCTCTCTCTCTCTCTCTCTCTCTCTCTCTCTCTCTCTCTCTCTCTCTCTCTCTCTCTCTCTCTCTCTCTCTCTCTCTCTCTCACTAGCAGCTTAAGTGTGCCATACGAGTCCTGCCGGAATACAAAAGCCCCCCTGAGCACCAACACCTCCTCCTCCTCCTCTTTCTCTTGCCTGGTCTGGAGGAAGCATACAATAACTTCCATACACCGTACTCCAATTACAGCCAAGTTCCATTCATGTGTTCCCCCTCTCTCACCTCTTCTCTCTCTCTCTCTCTCTCTCTCTCTCTCTCTCTCTCGTTTTCTCTGTTTCTCTTATTAGTTTTATTATCTCCGCCTTTCCTTCATATTCTTATTGATTTTTTTACCTTTTTAGCTTTGATTCTATATTTCTTTCTCGTAATTTTTATTCTCGCTGTTCCTCCCTCATTTGCTTTGTTCTCCATTCTCTTTCATTTTATTTGTGCCCCTTTTTCTTATTCTCTTTCATTCTATATATCTCCAATTCTCTTTTATTTTCTATCCCATCCTTTTTTCCCCAAAGTGATTTCAAAATGTCCCATCTTCCTCCTTCTCTTTCCCTCCCTTTCTCTCTCTTTCCATCTCTTGCCGACCTCATCGTAATCCTCTTCCTCTACCTACCTCTCCGACTATTCATCAGTTTTGTTTCTCTCCCCCTTTCCATTCCTAAATCCCTTGTTTGTGCTTCTCAGGCTTGTATACTGGGTCTCCCGAACCATCAGAGGCCGTGTTCAGAATAGCAGCGAGGTATATGTATTTATGTATATATGAATGGCATATGTGTGTATGTATGTATGTATTTATGTATGTATGTTTATTTAATGTTATGTAGTCCTGGTACCCCCCCCCCCCTGTCTCCCCAGGTTAGTTCAGTGTTTAATGGTGTCTTGGGTTTTAGTGTTTCTGTTTTTCTTATTTTAAATTAATCTCTTTCGTTTTCTCTTTGTTTTTTTTGCTCTATTTCTCTCTCCTTCTCTTCTTTCTTCATTCTCTATCTCTCTGTTTCTATCCCCCTCTTCTCTTTCTTTCTCTATGTCTCTTCTATTTATCTCTTTTTCTGTCTCTCTCCATTCATATTCCATACTTCATCATCCCCACATTATCACAATATTCTTCCACGGTTTTTCTTTATTTCCCTCTCATTCTGTTCTGTTTTTTACCTCCTCTCCCTCTTCCCTTTTCCAAGTTTCTCGTCTCCATCATCGTCCCTTTCTCCTTCTCTTTCACCATTACCATCATCCTTTCTTTTTCCTCCTCTCTTTCTCCTCCATTTTCCCGCCTGACTCCTCATCTCCCCTTTTTTTTCTCGTCTCCCTCCTTTACACTTTCTTCTCTTTCCCTCTTTCCTTTCTCCACTCTTTTTCCTCTTTCTCTTTCTCATTTCCCTTCTCCACTCTTTCTCTTTTCCTTTTCCTCTTGTCCCTTTTCCTTTTCCTCTTGTCCCTTCTCCACTCTTTCTTCTCCTCCTGTGTCCCTCTCCTCCTTTTGGCCTCACACCACCCGTCACCTCACCGGTCAAGTGCAGGTGACAGGTGAGGTGTGGGGGAGCCCAGCAGGTGAACTAGTCGTTAATAAAAGCTTTCAGGAGGCAGGAAATTGTGGGATGTTGGCCAGACTGGTGAGGGTGCTGCCAGGGAGGTGTTAAGAGACGGAGAGAGAGAGAGAGAGAGAGAGAGAGAGAGAGAGAGAGAGAGAGAGAGAGAGAGAGAGAGAGAGAGAGAGAGAGAGAGAGCAGCGGCAGATCTCACCCTCCGTGGCACACAGGCCACTGATGACTCCCAACAACAGCTGTATTGTTGCATTGAACATTGCTGGCTCCATTGTGTCTTGATAATGCTTCTGGTGCTGGGACTCCATGATAAAGTGTTAACTCCTCCTTCAGACTCCCTTCAGGGTCTAGTTCTAAGGGTAGGTCGTCCTAAACGGCGTGGGGTCCAAAGTCATACTATTAGTGCTTGAGAGACCTGGTGTACTAAGGCCATTGTAATGGAATGTCTCCTTCAATAATCTCCCGAACCTCGTGTGTGTGTGTGTGTGTGTGTGTGTGTTCTGATGACTGTACTCGACCTTTGTGTGTGTGTGTGTGTGTGTGTGTGTGTGTGTGTGTGTGTGTGTGTGTGTGTGTGTGTGTGTGTGTGTGTGTTCGTGTGTGTGTTCTTTTGGTAAAGAAGTTGGGGAGAAGTCGTCGACACTCTAGAACTCCTGGGAGAGACCATAGCAGGATACAGTTCTCCCCATTAACATTATGCAGATGTCAATATTCAATGATCACCATCTTATAATATCCATGACTGGTTTATAAACGTTAAGGAAGACCATAACCACAGGAACCAAATTTGACCAACTCTGTGAGAGTTAAAACCAATGGACAAAATATCGCAAATTTAACCGAAGGTATGCGATTTTAAACCACTTGACAAAATGTCACAAAATTGATCGAAACTGTGAGAGTTATAACCAAAGAGAGATGGTTAACAACCTCCGCCAACGCAGGTCTTCTCACTGCCCTAGTGGTAAATCACGAAACGTAAACATTGAAAACCTCAACTCAACTAAACAGTAGCTGGAATTTCTGGGCCACAGATGGTTGTACCGAAACACTGATAAACTTGATTGCCTTATACGGTTAGGCCTTAAATTGGGGCAGCATAATTACTTTTAGCTAGTAAAGTGGCGAGATACAATGGCCAATTATTGTCCCTACCTCTCCCTTCTGATTCACATTATGATGTCAGAGAGAGACAAAGAGAGAGAGAGAGAGAGAGAGAGAGAGAGAGAGAGAGAGAGAGAGAGAGAGAGAGAGACAATGTGTTGGTGTTATGGGCGGTGATGGAGGTCCTGTCGCCGGAAGTGAATTATGTGACGAGATTGTGGGTCTCTCTCTCTCTCTCTCTCCCTCCCTACCTACAATGTTCCCAAAAGAGTCTTTTCCTCTCTCCTTCTCTGCTTGCCTGTCTGTCTCTGTCTGTTTGTCTCTGTTTCTTTGTGACTGACTCTCTCTCTCCCTCTTTCTCTCATTCTCCCCCCTTCCCCCTCTCTCTCACCATCTTGATGTTGCAATTATAATCTTTAGAGCGCTGGCAGCCTTAATGGGCAGTAATTCTGAGAACCGTAATTTTTTCTCGATAGAGATAAAAGAGTTTCTTATCTTAAAGAGGCGATCAGCTCATGATAAAATTCAGCCCTGTTCGAGTAAACTTACCTATTGATATTTATTTACCATTTACCATATTGTGTTTCCTCATAAAAAAAATGATTCGATCAACTTTTGTTTGTTTTCATATATAATGATTTTTATTTTATATATAAATATATATAAATTTTTTAAGCATCTTTTATTCAGAATTTTTGTTTTTATATTTCGGGATCTTTTAATTTGGGGGATTCTTTTAATGATTTTTTTGAGGGATGATTTTTTAGGGATTTAATTTTTATTTTTAAGGAGTTATATTTATCCTGGTTTTTTATATTTTAGGAATTTTTTTGTAATTTTTAGGGATTACTTGATATTTTATTACAATTTCTTCCATTCATCTTAGTTTTTTCTTCAAATATAAGACTTGGAGATAAAAGAATTCCAAGACTTGGAACTTAATTAATATTTGAAGTGGAGTTAAAATGGTCTTACAAGTGACTGGCTGTATTCATAGAGTTCTGTAGGCGGAACGAATGAATAATGAATTACTCACTAACAAACGCACCGGTTACATTGTCTCTTATTCCAGAAGAGAGAGAGAGAGAGAGAGAGAGAGAGAGAGAGAGAGAGAGAGAGAGTAATGCACAACCAATATGACGTCTTGTGAGCCTAAAAAGTAAACATTATTATTCTGATCAGAAACATTCTTCAACAAGTTAGTGCAATTCTTTTATTACGTAAATATTCTCTTGAAGTTGACTTGACTCAACTTTGTGAATAGTGTGAGGGAATGCGTGAGAAGATGAGAGATGTGTGAGGTAGTGTGAGAGAGTGTGAAGGAGTGTGAAGCCTTGGAATGGAGTGTGGAGAAGTATGAGGGAATGTGAGAGCTCATGAGGTAGTAGGGAGTGTGCAGAAGTATGAGGGAATGTGAGAGCTCATGAGGTAGTAGGGAGTGTGAGGGATTTTGAAGGAGTGAGGGGGTGTACAAAGTGTGAAAGTGTGTATTTAGTGTCAGTGCGTTAGCAATATTTGAGTGTTTAAATCGTGAGTGTATTGGAAGTGTGAATGTGTATGTAATGAGAGAGTGTGTAGTGTGAGAGTGTGTTCACAGTGGGAGAGTGTGTTAGGTTGTGAGAGTGTGTAGGATATGTGATAGAAAATAGGAAATGTGAGAGTGTGTAGAAAGTATAAAAGTATGTAATTTCGAACCAACAAGCTGAAACAAAATTATTACGTTTAAAAAGTAATTTCCAACATACTGTAACCAAAGGAAGATGATAATTACAATGCTGTGTAATTTCGAAGACCCCAAGATAATTTTTAAGGAATTATATGCATTGATGAGGTAATTAAGGATTCACAGAGAACACAAAAGTTGAGCAACGGGAAGAAATTAAGAGGGAATTCGGGAGAAGACAACAATAGCCTAATTTAGAAGGAAGTGAAGACAAAACAAAGCGTAATTTGACTCCCAACAAAGACAAGATAAAGAAGATTGTGTAGAGGGTTTGGTCAAATGAATGGTTTCATCAGTGAAAGGGGGAATTGGGATAGGGAGAAATACGAGGTGTGAGAGAAAGTGAAAGTGACAGTAAGAGAAAGAGAGAGTTGGTGGTACAACCTCGTGCTTGAGAGTCTTAACCCATCCATGTACGACTTATCACTCTCCGATGGTCGTTCCGAACACCTGGTTTTAATTACATTATATATAGCTATACTACATTGCTGTGTTTGTCTCTGTCTCTACTGTTGATTTTAGATAAAAGAAATCAATCGGTGTTAAAAGGATTATACCTGTATTTGTAAGTGGATTTCTACTGATGCCTACACCTGTCGCATCTAGCTTTGCCTGTCCTGCCGTATGTAAATAAGTTAGATGTTCTAACGTAGAAATGAATATCTCTGTGTTTTGACTTGATTGTGTAACTTCTCTGTTGCTTTTTCATATAGCCAGAGTAACGTGTTTTTCTATATTTTTTATTTAGCAGTGTTTTGCATTAAAGTTGAATACATGTTTAAAGACTTTACTTATAAAAACTCAGTAATACATTACACCATCGGCATTGACATCACAGGTAGAAATTACAATCAATGTCTGTTTTTAAGTGATGTCGCTGTACCCTCTTGTTGCTAAATACGTGCTTTGAAACTCTAGCGCGTGGAAATTACTGTACCTGCATTTGCACCAGTACTGTCATTTGTTGATAAATGCTTTCCATCGACATAGAAATTGCTCCATCTGTTTTCCTGTTGGCTCCGAACAAATGATTTGAATAGGAACCATTTAGAAATTACTGCACCTGTATACGCACCTGTAACCTGGACTTCCTGTTCCCGCTAAAGGATAAGTGATTCAAATTCGAGTTTATGAATATTCCACAGGTAAGGCAGGGGAAAGTTTCCACAGTGGGGCTTCCTCCCCCTCCTCCTCAACTTCCTCCCCCCTCCTCTCTCCTCTTCCTCCTTCCTCCCCTCCTCCTCCTCCTACCTTTGATACATTTCTGACAGCAATATTGTTTTCCATTTCGTAACTTTAAATTCGTTTCGTTAGAGGATCCAATTGTCCAGAGAACAAGTGATTAACGAAATGGATTTGCTGATACCATTTACTCTCGAAGTTACAATATAACACGAGTGATATTGCGTTGTCATGCATATCAATTTATGTATTCAAGGGCGTTTGTAATCTCGTGTATGTACAATGTCGCTACGGTCTGAAATCCCGCCGATTTAAAGTTACATCCTGCGTTACCGTAACGGGAAACAAATGAATTTTGAGATGAGAGGATTTAGCTATATTTGTTGTACACTAATCTTCCCTTATAGAATAATGTGTATGATATACTGTATATATGTATAAGTGTGTGTATATCGTATGTACATTGTGACAAAATATATATACATTGACACAAATAAAATGACATAGGTGAAGGTAAGGGGGAAAGGTAAGGGGACGGTGTGTGGGTGTCACTGCTGCCATGTTATTACTCCAGATGAAAGTAGACTAAGACAGTCTTCTCCCGCATGGCGTCACAAGCCCCCCCACCTCCCTAATAGCTCGGACCTTTGGCTTTAGTCTGGCTTCAACTGCTCCTTTGACGTCAACATTGCCTTGGGCTTCATATCTGACCATGACTCTGGTTTAGTAGAGAGAGAGAGAGAGAGAGAGAGAGAGAGAGAGAGAGAGAGAGAGAGAGAGAGAGAGAGAGTAATAAAACTCCCCTCTTCCTCCCTTCATCTACTACTGTAAAAACTGTTTGTTCTTGCTATTCATCATGTGAGGTATGTGTGTGTGTGTGTGTGTAAAATGCTTCCCCCAACACACACAAACACACACACCTATCTATCTCTCTCCCTCTCCTCCCCTACACCCACACAAACTCACTAACCTGCCACACAAACACACACGCACAGGCACTACCAACATCTCCAGGGCAGGTTGGGCTACGGGTCAAAATAACCTTCCTGAATATTGCACGTTAGAGCCCGGCTGGAAGGGAGGGATTGATGGGAGGAAGGGAGAGAAGGGAGGCAGGGAGAGAGATGGGAAGGAGAGAAATGGGAGGCAGGGAGTGATATAGGAGAGGCAGGAAGAGATGAGAGGGAGGGACAGACGGTAGGTAGGGAGAGATAGGAGGGTGGGATAGATATGAGGGAAGGAGAGATGAGAGGGTGAAAGAGAAATAAGGGAGGTAGGGAGGAAGGGGTGAATAGAAAGACGGCAGGGAAGGAAAAGCGGGCGGAAATGAGGGATAGAGAAACGGAAGGAGGGGGAGGAAGTAGCAGTGGTATTGGTAAATCTGATTTAGGACTTAAGCGTTTGAAGAAAGTCCAGCACGCGTTATATCCTCGTACCCGTTCCTCAATTATCTAGTTTGAACGGATGGATCACGCCTCGTTATTCAACTCGTCTGAGCTCTGCCACGGACGTGAAGTACAGGCCACGAACAAAAATTATAAATCTAGAACACAAAGTACAAGGACACGTCACGAACACAAAGAACAGACCACAAACACCAAGTACAGACCACGAACAAAGAAATCAAAGGGAAGGTCTCCACAATTGCCCCCCACGTATAAACCCCGGCAAGTCAGGGCTTCCACTAACCATATTCACATCAGTTGAACGGCATGTGTCTTTCCCATCCTCGTATAGGAAACACATGTCGACCTGAAGATTAGAATTGACGGTATAAATGGCGGATATGTTTGCTGCATGCCGCACCTCACTGACACCAAAGGTTTTATGATATTCTGAGAAGCCAGTATCTGCATGTTGGGGATTGTGTTCTCGGTGTACGATGGTGTTTTTGTGTTGGTGTAGAGAGAGAGAGAGAGAGAGAGAGAGAGAGAGAGAGAGAGAGAGAGAGAGAGAGAGAGAGAGAGAGAGAGAGAGAGAGAGAGAGAGAGAGATATTCACTGTCGTGGTCTTCCTTCCTCCTCTTGCAAATACGCTATCTATTCTTTGATTTTTCTCTTCTTAAGTTCCTCCATCTTCTCACCGTCCTCCTTCTCACTTTCACTTTAAAAACCCTTCTCCTTTTTGCTTCTCTAGTTCTCCTAACTGACATACGGATAGACGTTTTTCTCCAAGGAGAGCTAATCGCTGGCTCTTCCCTACCTTATTACTCTACCTTTACATAACCCAATGGCCAAATTAATGAACATTCCTTATTTTTCACAGCTCCATTCATTTGCATCCAAATACATTTTCTTTTCCTTTTAAACGACACACACACACACACACACACACACACACACACACACACACACACACACACACACACACACACACATACACACACACACATACACACACGGCTCTCTCTTTATCGTGTCTGTCTCTCATCCTACAACCCCAGCACTTCTAACTGAATCTCGACTCGACAGCGCTGCTCCACCACATAACTACAAACATGGGAGTTAATCAAGAGACCTCGGGAAGAAGGGAGGAAGAGAGAGAGAGAGAAGGGAGGAGGAAGACAATGAGAGACAGGAGAGGAGTAGAGATTGAAGAGAGAGAGAAAGAGAGAGAGAGAGAGAGAGAGAGAGAGAGAGATCTGGCATCATTAACTTTTACACTGTGTCACGTTTAATTAGGATCCAATTCTTCCTTCACCTCGAACTCCTCCTACGGTGTTTCGATACAATGCGGGGATTAATTCCTTCTTCAGGTAGACTTAAGTGTTCCTACCTTAGACTGCGTAGACTGGTGGACCGTAATCAGATCAGTTCTGCTTTCTATGTCTTGTGATTTGATGGTTTATATCAATAAATTTAGTTTAATAGGGGTAATGGGAGGGGGCGGTAATTGCGAAGGGGTAAATGGGTTTAGAATGTGACGACGTAATTGGAAGGGAATGGGAGAGGGAGGAAGAGGAAGGGGAGAGTTTGGGAGGGGAGGAGAGGCTGAGGAGGGGTCTGGGAGATGATATAGGGATTGGGAGGGGTATTTAATTAGAGTGGGGGAGGGGGGATGGGGAGGCAGGAAGAGGGAGGAGGGGATGAATTTGGGTCAGAGGGAGAGTAAATGGTAAAGGAAAGAAAGGAGGGAAGCAAGGGAGGGAGGGATGGTTACGGGAAATAGGGAGATGGGAGAAAGGGAAACAAAAACTGTGTGTGTGTGTGTGTGTGTGTGTGTGTGTGTGTGTGTGTGTGTGTGTGTGTGTGAGTGAGTGAGGAGTGTGTGTGTGTGTGTGTGTGTGTGTGTGTGTGTGTGTGTGTGTGTGTGTGTGTGTGTGTGTGTGTGTGTGTGTGTGTGTGTGTGTGTGTGTGTGTGTGTGTCCCTTCCTCTCCTTTTACTCCTCTTTACTCTCCCGGTTCTCACTTTTCACAACTATCCTTTCTCTGTTTGGTTCTTTCTCCCTCCTTTCCCTCCCCACTTTCCCTCTTCACCCGCCTTTTCTCTCTCCCCATGCACTGTCCCCTCTACACTCCCCTTCTCTCCCTCTCCACTCTTCTCCTTCCCTCTCTCCCTCTACACTTTTCCCCTTCCCTCTCTCCTTCTCCACTCTTCCTCATCTCCCTCTACACTTCCTCTCCTCTCCCATTCCTTCTCCACTTTCCCCTCTCTTCCTCTTCACTCTCCCCTCTCCAGTCTCCCCTTCTGCCTCTCGCGCTCTCTCGAGTCATGACAGCAATAGGCAACACACACACACACACACACACACACACGTACGTACGTCCTCGTGAATAAGACATAAGACCACGACAGCAGGAAACAACCCGCTTGGCGGTGGTGGTGGTAGGTGTTGATAATGGTGATAGTCGTGGTAGTGATGGTGGTTGTGGTGATGGTGGTAGTGGCAGTATACAAGTGAAGGTAAACTTAAACACCTGAGCTATATCCCTACCTGGTAAAACAAGAAGCACGATTATTTTCATACTTAATAATATAGATGATATTACTTACATCACAAGTCAGTATCAAGCCACTAACGAGACGACCTTCCACCCTTCACTCTCTCCCTCACCTTTGTAATCGCCCATCCTACTGAACCTTCCCCACTTCACTCTCACCCTCCATACTACTTCATCCACCTTAACTACTCACCCTCCATACTCCCTCTCCCACCTTAACTACTTATCCACCTTACCCACCCTCACCCTCCATACTCCCCCACCCTCATCCCCCCACACCCGACACTGCCAGGTGATGAAGCAACAACTCCAACACGTCAGGTAAAAGCAAAATTCAGGCTCAACTTTGAATAGTTTTCACTCAAGTCATTTAATTAAGATAATCGAAGGTAAGTTAATTTACACAGCTGGTGAAAGTTGGCAGCAATTATAACTTTTATTTCTACTTTTATTTTACGTAGTCAGGGGAATGAGAGGGGGGGGGGGAGGAAAAGAGGGGTGTGAGGATAGGTGTGGGGGGATAAGAGAGGAGAAGGGTAAAAGGGGAGTAGAGGGAAGACAGGATAGGAAGGAAGGAAGGGAGAAGAGGGCAGAAGGATAAAAAAGGGAGGGGGAGGGGAGAGGAATGGAGAAGGGAGGAAGAGAGAGGAGGGGAAAAGGGAGATTATGAATACCCTATGGTGACCTGGGTCAGTGTAGCTGTCTGTTGTACCTGTCAGAGAAACTCACACACACATAATATGAGATGGAAAATGTATCACGAAAGCCTGACGACCAGTTAGGGGTAGTTTAGATATAACACACTGCGAACTGAGTCTTTTAAGCTCGAAACATAATAATAATACATGAAAATGTATCCCTAGTACAACACAGACCTACGACGCACAGTTACAACACAACTACAACACACTAATGTAACATGTAATTGTAACATACAACTGCAACACACAGCAACAACAATGTCATCACAGCGCAGGGAATTCTTAAAGAAAATGCTTAAGAACTTCTTCAGCAATGTCTTGCATAAATATTATCCTGGAGGAAGAATAACCACATTAATATAAGAACAGATACATGATTACATGCCAGAGTTGATTATAAACAATTCCTGGAATTAATTTATTTCCAGCAATAAAACTTATTACGAACCTCTTCAAGTACAATTTGACATTAAAATGATTCACCAGATGTATGTATATATAAAAAAAGATAAAACTACAAGATTATTACATTGTGGCAGCAGTAAACAACCTGTAGCCCTACTTAATTACGTGTAAACAACGAAGAAAAAAAATATGATGGAAGATGAAATTCCATCAAGACCCTCGCGGTGACCGAGAGCAGCTGCTTGATAATGTTATTCTGGTTTTAATGACTAATTTTTCCCTTATCACTGAGCTGCCAGTGAGGGAGCCGTGATGGACGGGTGGAAGATGGCGACCACTGATACTCATATATATATGTATATATATATATATATATATACATATATATATATATATATATATATATGTGTAGATGTATATGTATTTATTTGTATATAAAAACTAACACTGCCCCCTCTGTATTTACAACATTTTCTCTTGTGTCACACACACACACACACACACACACATTAAAAAAATATACAAAAAATAAGATAAAACATAGAATGCAAAATTTAATGAACCAGGATATAGCATAAACGAAATTAAATGCACACATAATAGAAAAGTATATACTACAACATAAATTAAAAACAAACAATAAAAAAAATATAAATTACAGTAAGATAAAACAAAATAATATATTATACAATTCAATATAACTTAATACTCTATAACGTGTCATAATGAAGAGGACTTATAACTCCTAATTAATGATTGATGCGATAGACTACTGTATATATATATATATATATATATATATATATATATATATATATTATATATATATATATATATATATATATATATATAAAGTGTGTGTGTGTTTGTGTTGATTAACTCTCGCCTCCCACTGTCTATATCTACACGCCTGGCAGCGGAAATTATTATGCCTCTACCTTCTTCCTGGGCGGGGAATATAGCTTCTCATACTGATAATGATATTTTGAGAACATGTAATAATAACAATATTACTACTACTACTTCTAATAATAATAATAATTATAATAATAATAATAATAATAATAAATTTGCTTCTTCGTGTTTAGTCATTATATCCATAAGGTTCATTAGAATATTTTGCTGAGTTTTATGTTAGTGTTTTTGCATAAATGTAGATTAAAATTATAAGTTGTTTTAACACCATTACTCTTTTTTTTCCTTCTCCCCCTCCTCCTCTTCTTCACCCCCTCCTCTTCTTCACCCCCTTCCTCCTCTTTCTTTTCTTCACCCACCTCCTCCTCCTCCTCTTCGTTCTACCCTTCTTTGTCCTCCTTCTCCTCCTCTTCCTCCTCCTTCTCCTCCTCTTCTTCCTCCTCCTTCTCCTCCTCTTCCTCCTCCTCTCCTCCCTCCTTCTCTCCTGCTCCTCCTCCTACTCCCAAAGACCAAATCAACGGTCTCCTCTTACAACGCTTATCCGAATCCCAGAGACAGATCTTCGTTGCTCTCTACCCACAAATCCTCAGCCACAAGGGGCATGGAGATAAACCTGCCACATATCTCTCCCGGATTCCTTGTTGTTTGTTGTGATAAGTCGACCTTTATTTTACCTACCTACCTCCCTCCCCCTCTCTCTCTCTCTATCCCTCCCTCCCTCTTTGACCCCCTGCCTCCGTACCTACCTTCTTCACTCTCTCCACTTCCACCACACCTCCGTGTCACTCCATATCGAATAACTCATGGTTCATCACTCTTCCTCTCTCTCTCTCTCGGTCACCACCAGTACCGCCTCACACCACAGTAGCTGCTTCGTATTTTTCATATATATATATATTTTTTTTTTTTTACGGTCGTTTTTATTATGTGTTATTTTACGGTGTAGTGTATTAATATTTTTTCCTTAATTTTAAACGAGTGAGGGAAAATGTGTTAGCATCCTGTTAATAGAAGCGTAAACTCTCTCGTATTCAAATTCTCTGCGTAAATTTGTGTGTATTTCGTGGCTGTGTTTTTGTTGTTCCCTTTTTAAATGAATTATATTCTTTTATTTTAATAATAATAATAATAATAATAATAATAATAATAATAACATTCATAAATTATAATGGAAATAATAGTAATAACAGCAAAAATGATAATTTCTACTAAGAGAAAAATCGCTTTTCATAACTGAGGAGGAGTCAGATCTGAATATTCTTAAGTAATCAGACTGAAAGACCAACTATTATTCAATTTTCAAAGTCAACTCCTGAATACCCATGAATTATTGGCACGGGGTAATGAATATTTGATAATTCTTTTAACATGCACAGGCCGCGGTTTTCACTCTCAAAATACCATTCACGGAAAAGCAAACATTTTCGGGACATTTTGCTTGTGTACTCCCGTCCTGAAACATCCTCTCAGCTCAGCCTAAACTTATCCAGTAATCCTCTGCTGTTTTGCGTTATTTTTCCTCCCCCTCTTCAACTCAATTTTGGCTCGAGGATTTAGCTGTTTGTTTTTATACTTTAATTTTCCTCAGCGTCACTTACTTGTGCTTACCAGTTCGTGTGTTTTGTTTCATCTAATCTTCTCTTCTCTGTGTCCTATTCCTCCTCCTCCCCCCTCCTCCATCTCCCACCCTTTCTGGAGTCTGTTGCCTATGGTTCGAAAAGTCTGCTTCATGCTGCTGCTTGCTGTGTAAATGTTTACATGTATAATCTGCTTTATGTTTGAGGTGAATCTGTTTTACACCTTGATAATATTTCTGTGTACGGCGTTGCACCAGCACATGGACGTAAAACTCATGTAAAGTAAGTTCACATCATCCTACCTGAATAAATATTAACACGTCAATGTAAATCGTATTTATCTATGTAATGATGTTGGTTCGTGATATCTTCCTGTTCTAGATAACTGTTTTTTTTTATTGACCCAAGAAATTATTATTACTCCTTTAATTTCATAATTTGCAAGTATTTTGTCGACTGCAAAACTGATCCTTTTCTAGAAGCATCATCGCAAAGTGAGAAATAGTTGTTGAGTAGCGGAATCTGTGTGCAGGGAGTAATTTATTGATTGGCTGAATTCAACACGACAACATTCTAGGCGGAAATCATTGGGCACATCAGACGTTAACAACACGTTCGCTTTACACACTCAAAGAGAAAAGATTTATTCATTTATCGACGTAAAACTTTGTTCCAATTTGGCGATATTGTTATTGTGATCTACAATTCATGGAGAGTGATGGGGGAACGAGAGAGAGAGAGGATGTGTGTTTTATGGACTAAACGAGAGAGAGAGAGAGAGAGAGAGAGAGAGCAGTAATAAGCACTTATAAACATAAATGAACCACGAGTCATTAGATCGAGGGAAGGTGGAATGGGATGTAGTAGAGGTCTGGTGTAATGGAAGTGTGGTGGAGTGGGGTGGAGGTGTGGTAGGTTGGAGATATTGTGCAGTGGTGGTGGATTGGGGCGGAGATAGGTTGGAGGTGTGGTGGAGTGTGCAGGTGACGTGAGGTGGAGGACTCAACCCCCCACCAACAATTCAACGCTGAAGATAAATATTTTGGAGATACAAATTACCTTCATGACTGACTGTTCGTGGTCGACAATTAGCTTTCCATTGAAACTCAACATGTTCATTTTGACAAATTAGGTATTCATGCGTTTTTCTCTACAACGTGAAAACAATAGGAGTAATTACCCCAGAATTGTCGGTATTCCCAGCAAATGAATCAACAGTACAAATTTCCTCCTCCTCCCCTTACCCACCCCTCTCTCCCTTCCCTTCCCCTTAGCCATCCCCTCACCCTCCCTTTCCTTTCTCCTCCTTCCCTCGTCCTCCTTGCCTTCTCTGCTCACTCCCCTCCCCTCTCCCCTCCCCTTCCTCTCGTTCTTTCATGTCTTTATCAATATCTCTGTTTTCCAGTCGTTAAATATCTCTAAACATTGGTAAGATGGTTAACGATTCCCTGTCGTGTTGATGAAGTGATTTGGTTTTACCGTCGCGGATGGAATAACAACAACAATAACAACCATAGCAACATGTGATAAATCTCAGTCAAGAAGAGAGGAGGAGGAGGAGGAGGGATGAATTAGGTCATTTCCGTCTAGTTGTTGTTGTGGTTCTCGTTCGTTATTTTAGTTCATTATATAGTTTCTCGTTTTTGGTTTCTCTTCATCTCTTTTATTTAGTTTTCTGTCTATCGCATTATTTCCTTAACTTTATAACGTCGATTCTAAATCTGATCCTCTTTCCCCTTAGTGTGTGTGTGTGTGTGTGTGTGTCTCGTTCCCGCTATGATTACTTTTTAATATGCTTGTTATGTTCATCATATATGTTCTTCCACGATTTATCTAATAGTCTATACATTTCAATATCAATTTATCATTTTGGTATATTTAAATTCTTTTTGACATGATATCTCTTGTATTTAAACGCATTAATTATAAACTTTAGCACATTTCCCATACACGCATATTATACACATTTTATGCATACGTACATGTTAGGTTGAAACAACCAATTCGCTCAAATGACCACAACACATTATGGACACAACAAAATTACCAGAGAGCGAAATTTCGCATCGTAGTTTTTCTCAGCAGCCGCATTAGGTTAGGTTAAGGGAATTTTGAGAAAGTCCACTGTGTCGTGGCCTTTTAACGCTCAGTGGGGGAAGTCGTTGTTTGAGCCTCATATATATATATATATATATATATATATATATATATATATATATATATATATATATATATATATATATATATATATATATATATATATATATATATATTACACACAAGACGACCTGTCCTACATACAAAAAAGAAAGACGCCTGTCTCCTCTTCCACCACCCACATGAGGGATAGTTGTTTGGTGTTGATGGGAGAGGAGATAGTGGCGCGACGTGCTGTTCTGTGCTGTTCGTGTTGTTATTTTCCACACACACGCATAGCGACCAGCCTCTCCTTCTGCCGTACTCGCGCGCTGCTGTTTTGTTACCCACGATGGGCTGGATGGAAGGGGGAAGAAGGAGAGATGGAGGAGAAAGGTTAGATATGGGAGGAAATTCTGTTGGGTTTTGCTATTGGTGTTTTTTTCCTGTTGTTATCGTTGGTATTTTTGTTGCTTCTCTTACTACTCTCGGTAATGTTAACACTACTAATGGTTCTATTGCTTCTGTTAGTATTTCTGTTACTTTATAGTGGCTCCTGTTGGATTTTTTCTTAGTACTTTATATTTTTGTGCAGCTTTCGATTAGCTTTATCGTTTATTTTGTTGCTACCGTTGATTGCTACTGTTGCTATCTCTCACTCCCCCCCTCCCCCCCCCACACACACACACATTCAAGTACAGCTCAATAT
>NW_024756024.1:380000-402500 GCF_018991925.1 Homarus americanus
AAAAAAAATACACGTGCACACACATAATGGTGCTCGCCTCTTCTCCACTCATCTCGTCTTTCTCTCTCTCTCACTATTGCCAGTGTTAACATGAAACCTTACCATTATTACCAACACTCACATGGTCTTCATATGCGGTTAATTGTCATGACTGTTGTGCTTAATAGGTGGGATTATCAGTAAGCGGTGTCCTAATAATTTAGCTTTCGGCAAATGTTTATTAAAATCGTGTATGTATGTGTGTGTGTGTGTGTGTGTGTGTGTGTGTGTGTGTGTGTGTGTGTGTGTGTGTGTTTCCTCTGGCTGGGCGAAGTGGGTAAGAATAGTTAGTTATACCGTGGTCTTAGATGTTTCGAGCTTCTGTGTTTTTCTGTCTCAGTTTTTCGGAGTTGTTAACGATGTCTATCTGTCTGTCTGTCTGTGTTTTTTTGTCTCTGTCTGTCTGTCTGTCTGTCTGTCTGTCTGTCTGTCTGTCTGTATGTGTGTCTGTCTTTCTGTCTGTCTCACTCTTTTTATTTTACGTCAGTGATCTGTTCCCTTTGCCAGTTTTATTTATTTCCTTTGTATCTTTGTCCGTATGACCACTTACTTGATGTTTCTGTTGTTTTCTCTATCTCTCGTTTTCCCTCGATGGTCTTGCTTATTTTTTATTTTCTATCTCTTGTGTACGTAATAGTGATCGTCCTCTTACTTATTTCGTTGTTATATTTCCCTCTTATTCTCTCCATTATGTTATTTCAACCCTCCTAGTGCTTCCTCTGTCTCCGGTAAGCTGTCTCCACCAACATGTATTTACGCTTTCTCATACGATCTCCATGTGCGTACGTCTCTCTCATACGATCTCCATGTACGTACGTCTCTCTCCTCATCTCCAAACACTATACCTATCTTTTATTCTCTCCCAGTATCAAGGTGGATAAGGTGTATTCCTACATTCCGCCTGTTATGTTTCTCCTCCATGTACAGACTCGTGTGGTCTCTCGTGTATGTTGTCTTCTCATCTGTTAACACGATGGTCATGTAGTAGTCTCTCTCTCTCCCCCATATCTGACTCAGGATCACGGTTGCCACTCCCCCCTCCCCACTCCCTCCCCCTCTCCCACATATTAGGTGCCGCCATTCCCGCCATGAGGCAGAATTCATTACGGAAGGACAACTCTATCGTACGGTGTTAGCATTGCAAATGTGGGAGCAGCGGCAGCAGTGGCGAGGGTGGGGGTAAGGGAAATGCACAGAACAGGGTAACAGTAACAGCAGTGGTAGCAGTAACAGCAAACAGCATCAACAACAGCAGGGGTTGGGGGGAAAGTGAAACAGCAGTGGTATCAGTTACAGTGGCCGCAACAGCCTGTGAGAAAAAGGTACTTCAATAACCGCTTTCCTAGTGCTGCAATCATCATCATCATCATCATCATCATCACCACCACTACCACATCACCACTACCACATCACCACCACCACCCACATCACCACCACCACCACCACCTCCACCACCACCACCACCACCACATCACCGCCACCACCACATCACCACCACCACCAGTAGGCGCCACTCAACCCAAAGCTCCAGGAAACAAGGAGATAAGGCAGCGTAATTAGGGGTCCTGCCGTTCTTGTGTCCGTTGATGAATTCGTTGACTTTTCATTGTAAATTTGTTATATATGTAGAGTCCCTCTTGTAGGGTGTAGGCCTCTCTAGCCATCCTCAGCAGTAGATGTGATGTATCCTCTTTTGGTCTTTCGTAACTAAGAGAGTTGAGCCCGTTGGCCTTTTCTTAACCTCTCCAATAGAACGCTGTAAATTTACCTCTATCAACCTAACATCTCCCTCTATAGAGAAGAGTTAGATACCCCCATTCAACTCCCAACCAAGAGAGAAGAGAGAAAAAAATTCTCTTTAACTCTCTCACAGCAGAAACAGAGCAGCAGCAGAGGACGGCTCTTGACCTCGGAGGCCGAGGGTAGCCAATTAGTACATCTCCAACGAGGGTCTCCGGACACTCCAGAATAACGGGACACACGTTCAGTAATTGAGTATTGTAGTGGCAGGTCTGGGAGGGCACACACACACTTAGTGAGCAAGGAACTGGAACTAGCTATTGCCGGAGCTACACTGAAGGAGTCTTGTTGTACCTTTCTGTGTTTATAATTTCTTCCTAAGGTCTTATTTATTCTGTTTTTCTGTCTGTCTGTCTGTCTCTCTTGGTCTCAGTTATATGTTTGGGTTATATTAAGAAGTGCCTCTTTCCCTTCTGCTGTGTTCTTTATGTAAACGCCTGTCTCAAACACACACACACACACGCACAAACACCTGTCATAAACCACTCCACACCTGCGATACAACACACTACACACCTGTCACAATAACCACAGTTCCTCCACTCAGCGCCTCGTTCAAGTTACTGTATGTCATTATCTACACTTCTTCATGGGTCCTCCTCTACTTCCTTCTTTTCTTCCTCCTCCTCTTCTTCCTCCTACGTCTCCTCTTCTGCCTCCTCTAACTTCTCCTCTTCTTCTTTCTCCTCCTCTTGCACCTCCTACCTCCTCCTCCTCCCCCCAGGAATTTTTATGGCCTCGTAAGACACAACAAATCCAAGACTAAAATAAGACACAACAGAGACGGTGGAGACGAAGGAAAGTGTCCAGGTGTCCGGGGTGCTGGGAGAGTCTTTCTTCCTCAGCCCTTGGGGAGGCGGCCACGGTGAGCCTCTCTTGTGTTGGGGAAACAAATGAGGGATCTAGTAGGAGGGAGGGAGGGAGGGAGGGAGGGTGGGAGAGATAGAAGGATATAGAGAGGGAGGAAGGAGGACGCTCGTAAACTGATCCTTGCCGACGAGGAACTTCACAACCCAAATTGTTTGTTGGGTCAAGTTTCTTCTCCGTGAACTAACCTGTTGGACGTGCTGTTGAGAGCCTGCTGCTTTAATGTTTGCTACTGTTAGTGTTCGCTACTGTTAGCGTTCGCTACTGTTAGTGTTCGTTACTGTTAGTGTTCGCTATTGTTAGTGTTCGCTACTGTTAGTGTTCGCTACTGTTAGTGTTCGCTACTGTTAATGTTCCTTACTGTTAATGTTCTCTACTGTTAATTTTTGCTACTGTTAATTTTCGCTACTTTTAATGAACTATACCGGTTGCCTCACCTAACCTAACCTGACGTAGGTTAGGTTAGGAACGATTTGAGTAAAATAATTCAAAGAGAAGAAATTGTAAACAAAGAAAAATAATAAAGAAGCAACAGTGGAACAGTTGAAGGAGAATTAGGTATATAGAGTAAACAAAAAATGTAGAAAAGAAAGAGAAACGATCGACAGGTACAAAAATATTCTTCAAACTGAATAAAAAGAAAATGAGCATAAAGGGAAAGACTCAAGAAGTAATGAAGAAAATCTGACAAACGAGAAAAGAAAGAAGATGGATGACTGAGGAGAATGTGAAGGAGAAGAATACATTATATCCGGCAGGAGAGAGAGAGAGAGAGAGAGAGAGACTCTACTGGAGTAGAGAAGAATGTATTATTCCTAAGCTGGGACAACCGTTTATCACAGGGAGGGTCGCACCACAAACTTCCCATCAAAACAGCTCTAAATCTTAGTTAGTTTTGCGAGAGGTGTTCCTTTACTCTCCCTTGGGACGCCTTATTGTACTGTACTGAGTCTAATGATTACATTTTTTTTCTGGAGATCAAAGCTGACAGATGAGAGAGAGAGAGAGAGAGAGAGAGAGAGAGAGATTGTATTTCAGTAGGTGTATGTGAGTGCAGATGTTAAAATTCCCTTTACTGTGTCTATGGGTATAAAAATCAGTCAGTGTTTTAGTAATAGTGAACTGTTGAATATGCACAAACATTCACGGGTGTTGGAACATATGTATTTTTGTATACATGTACAGTGTATATCTCCCCAACACACCTACAGTTTTGTACATGTTTAAATTCATTGGTCCAAAGTTAACTGGGGTCTGGTTTTTAGGTAGTGTACATAGACACACTCTGTAGGGTTTCCTTACACACACACACACACACACACGCACACACACACACACATATACATACATGCATACATACATACATACATACATACATACATACATACATACATACATACATACATTCATACATACATTAATACATACATACATACATACATACATACATACATACATACATACATACATACATACATACATACAATTCCAAAAAAGCAACTTCGTGTCAGATGGGAATCCTTGATATGATCTCTGAGATATATATTATGCAGCAAATAGAAAGACAGAGAAGGAAGGAAGAAAGTGACTTGAAAATACAATAAGAATGAAGGAAAGACAACCGAGTGAGTTTTTCGAATTTAAATGTTTTCATTCGTTTAATGTTATTTTCAGATAGAATACAATTACCCTGACGGACCCAAGTTGACGTGACTTGAACGGTGTCTCGAGATCTCACAAGACAACAAATCGTACTGTCAAATATTGCCGAACGATCGTCTGGCGTAGCTTCCACATACCTGTCATTCCGAAGTGGAGAGAAACACTGTTGAACGTTCGTACTGGCGTTGTATTTATGCTCCTGAACGACAGATTGGCGATAGTAAGAACTCTGAATTTATTGCAGGGTTATACGGGTACGCCAGGCATTGCTGAACGTTCGTATTGGCGATATATGTGGTGTCCTGAACGACGGAAATATTCGTCAATAGGTCGGTAATTATTACAAATTGAATGGGAACGCTTGGCAGTTGATCGTCTGTGCCGGCGATATATATATGGCCTTGTACTTTGGCCTGGGAGACACACCACATGACGCCCGGGTGTATATGTATATATAATGGTTAATGGAAACTACAACGGAGCTAAATTGAACTGTGGATTAGCGGAGGAAGACAGTTTTCATGCATGTGTGTGTGTGTGTGTGTGTGTGTGTGTGTGTGTGTGTGCGTGTGCGTGTGTGCGTGTGCGTGTGTGTGTGTGCGTGAATATGTACGTATGTTATTGCACGTATATGTATACGCTTTAATACGTATGTGCGTGCATTATAGTTCAAGTGACTATGCAAAATTATGTATGTATGCTTTGTATATATCCACGTATCCTTGTTTCAGGTCGTGTGTACGTATTTCATATCCAACTCAGATCCAAAATGTAAGTGAAGAATTCTGTCATACTGAAGGTTAAAGATGCGTCTTGTCACCTTCCCTCCTTCCTTCCCTCCCTCCCTCCCTCCCTCCCTCCCTCCCTCCCTCCTCGACACACGGCGCCTCTCTTGAATTTTTAGTGTACCGTCCCCTAGTGTTATTGCATTCTTGCTGGCGCCTCTGTCTGTCGGCCAGGGGAAAGGGGGAGAGAGGGGGAAGGGGGAGCGAGAGTGAGGGAGAGGGAGCGTGAAAGAGGAGGTAGGAAAGTGGAAGTGTTACCTTCGTGTACTCACTATACACCTCCCTCACCATTACACTCATGATGAAGGAGAAGGAAGAGGGAGGGAAAGGTGGTGAAAGGAAGGGGAAGATACAGAATGAAGGAGAGGGAG
Source organism: Homarus americanus (assembly GCF_018991925.1). Taxonomy (NCBI): domain Eukaryota; kingdom Metazoa; phylum Arthropoda; class Malacostraca; order Decapoda; family Nephropidae; genus Homarus; species Homarus americanus. Next base: position 385,525 of record NW_024756024.1, read on the forward strand.
AGAAAGGAGGGAAAAGCGAGTGTTGAAAGAGGTGGGGGAGGAGGAAAAGTGAGTGATTAGTAGGGTAGAAGTTGAGGAAGGGAGAACGAGAGAATAAAAAGGAGATAAAATGAAGGATAAAGATAGGGTACAGGAGAAGGGAGGGGATAGTGCAATTAAAAGCCCATATACTCGTAGATTAGTTATCATAGGCAATACCTCGCACACATATATTACTTACTATTGTATCAAAAGTAATTTAGATAAAAGCAGTATTATATCGAGAGTCAGGTTAAGTCATCGTGGATACAGAGGATGACTACAGAAATATTACTGTGCAGTATATACCGTACTGTTTTATCATTATGAGATGTGGTAAAGTCTACGGAGATGACCCGCCATGTTTCACTTACTCTTCTCCCTAATTGAAATCATCAGCGTTGAAATTTTTATTGTAAATATTATTGATAGAAACAAAGATGCCAACAATGTAACTGTTGAAATTAATATAATTCAAAATTTTTAATGCCGTAAACATTATTACTTGAAAATATTCAGAATATTAATGTAATTGTGCGTACTGTATATTTCTAAAAATACTAATACAAATAATTATAAAAAGGAGAGGAAAAATACCTCAATGTTGATGATATTAATGACTGCCAACCTCAGTGGTGTGTTAGGGTCAGCCAGGTGAGGGTAGACAGGTGTTAATATCCCTCATTAATAAACTGCTAATTACAGTATACACTATTTTTCATTGGCCGTGGGAGGCAAATCAAAGGCGATTAAATTTTTCCGTCATGTTCAGTCAATTTCCGAATTTGTTTTTGGTTTTGTCACGTGTTGGTGAGGTGATGTATTATAATAGTCAATATCTCGTTAATTAGTTCTGGCCCTTGTTAGTGATTATGTGTGAATGTATGTATGTATGTATGTATGTATGTATGTATGTATGTATGTATGTATGTATGTATGTGTGTGTGTGTGTGTTTGTGTGTGTGTTTGTGTGTGTGTGTGTGTGCAATTTTAATGAAACGAAAAATCACAACCAATTGCGTTAATGAAAGAGTCACGTCTTTTAATCTGGTTCGTGTTTATGTCATGGACTCATGGCAGTGTACAACCATCGGCAGGAAACGATTAACAAACATGAGATTACGAACGCTTTTAAAAGACTACTGTATGATTTGCTTTTTATAATGTTTAAAAAATTTTCGGGTTTGATTAATGATTATTCTGTTTGTTTTTCCTTTAATAATGAAGTAGTGATTTCAATAAGTGCATGAAATAGACTTAGAATGGAGAGTTAGTGAAACCGTGGAATGTGTGTTGACAATTTTTTAAGAACTGTAAAGTATTAAATCCTATATGACTTGTTCTGGATCCTATTGTAGTTTATACCTCACCTCACTTCTCCTGGAGGTTATATGTAGAAGGTATTCGTGCTTGAGATGTCTAGTATTAATGCCACAGCCTTTACTCCTTCAGCTTCTAAATGCCGGCAGCTGGATCACAGACTATGCACCTCACGATATGACCTTTGATGCTTTGTATTCAGGAGCTGCTCCAGGAACAGCGTGTAGAAATGTTACTGGTTTGAAACATTGAATCCCCGTTGACGGGTGTAGGATCACAGTGTATACGTTTTGGTGGTTTATTGCATGACTCGTGTTGGTGATGGCTGCTGGAATGGCACAGCCTCTGCTCCGTCAGGTCCTAAGTGCATGGTGTGGACGAAACGCCTCACTGTGCCCCTGGAGGTAGTACAGTGGGACGGCAACTAGGAGTGTGTCTGCTTGACGTACATTTCCAACACCGGTGTAAGTGACTGGTTATTGCTGTTGTGTCTTATATATGTTACATTTTTTCATGCTAATATTATCGATTTTTTCCTTGTATCTGGCTCAGTATATTATACCTGTACAATAATTCACCGATAAAATGAAAGAAAAATACCTGTAACTTATTAAGCAGAAGGAATCAATCCTTCTATGTGTCTGTTTATCCAACTATCGGCTATTTTATATATATATATATATATATATATATATATATATATATATATATATGAAAATAGTAACACGATTTTATGCACCAGAGGCTCGAGAGCTCATCCAATTTTCAGAAAATGATCGGTATTTTGACGATTAAATGAGCTAATTCGCCATTCAGTTTTAATTACAAATCGTACAATGATGCTCATTAACTGCTCCTCCCCCTCCCTACTCCCCCCCTCTTGTGCTGCCGACCGAACAGCTGTACTTGTGTTGGCTCAGACCAGGCGCCACCAGGAGATTATTAGGCTTACTTTTTGTATTATATATATATATATATATATATATATATATATATATATATATATATATATATATATATATATATATATATATATATATATATATAATGTTTGTGTGTGTGCGTCACACCAAATAGAGACAATCTCAAATTGAAATTTAAAAAGCACCTGAAGTTTTTGTGCAATAGAGATAAAATTTGGTTTTTATTGATACAAGTTAATGGGATTGAATTCACTTACGGCAAAATCATACCAAAAGGTGGTTATATTCTAGTAGGGTCGGTTAGGTTAGGTTTTCTATGAAATTGTTCCTTTAACTGTATTATGATGATTCACATGATCGTCTTTGGCCGGTCAATGAAACCATATAAACAAGACTAGCCAGTAGGCACCGTTGAGCACAGACAGAATCATTATTATTCCGTACTGATCGTCACGATATTATTGTTTTAAGTTTTCTCCCATTTTTTTGTATTTTATTTTTGTTCGTTCTACCCGTATTTCCTCATTAACACCTGCCATCATCAAAGTTCCGGTGCCACATTATTTACCTTTGAACATGATTATTGCATTGAAATTGGAGTTGCAGAAAATTAGTTTAATAAAAAAATTGCATAGTGTCAAATATGCTGGATTTCACACGATTAAAATCTCCTTAATTGGGCCTATTAACAGTAATTTTTACCTTTATCTCATTTATTCGTCACTTTTTCCTCAATTTAATTTTATCTTTTGGTGTTGTGACATAGGCTGGACAGTGCGAATAAATTAATTAGTAGTTATTTGCTTGTTAGCTCTGCGAGGGCGGTATTGTGAGGTCAGACGCCGTGCAGAGTGTTGAATGACCTATACTCTTATTTTAGATTCGACTTATGTTCACGTGTGTGTGTGTGTGTGTGTGTGTGTGTGTGTGGGTGTGTGTGTGTGTGTGTGCGCGTCTATCTTTCAATCTGTGTACATGTGTGTGAGTGCATTCAGCTTGGATTTAAATCATCCATGTAAATCCTCTTGTGTTTTTTTCTGCCTACACTGTTATGTACAGTGTTTTATATGTTTTTATATGCTTCCATATCCAATGCCACAGAGAGAGAGAGAGAGAGAGAGAGAGAGAGAGAGCAGTACGTCTCTCCCTGCAGGCGAGGACTACATATGGAGTACTTGCTTTATTGCTGATGTAATGAAACACATGACATTGTGTGAGGGTTATAACTTACAGTAATGAACCCACACTATGTTGGAGGAGAGATAGGAACCCCACCCCACCTCACCCCACCCTACTCCCTCCACTACTGTGAGGGAGGGGCGCCCTGTATGATCATTCATCACACAGTTGGTATACGCAGCAAGAGGTGACAGCTGGTGCGTGAAAGGGTGGGCGAGTTATTGGTGATACAGTTGGTGCTCCTCACACTAGCTACGGTACCTGGTGTTAGGCTATGAGGGAAAGAAAATTATTATTATTTTTTTTTTTATGTTCTTCACGCCAGTCATCATCCTCAAGACGGGTGTGAAGCAAATACGGCGATTCCAGCCCTATAATCCCTCATTCTCCGCAGGTCCATCACACTTACTATCATCACCATGATCACTCCCATTGTCCGAGGTTTATATCGCTTCCTCTCCTTTTCTTACACTAGTTGACCGTTCTAGTTTCCTTCATTTGAAATCCGTCAAGTTGTGTATCTTAAATCTTCTCCAGAGAAGACCAGGAAGCAGCATATACACTGACAAATGACTGGGTCTTCTTAGTTATCTTCTCCACGTTGCCAACACAAGAGATTTCCATCTATCGGATTTTCGCTCACATTTTGACATACTATAAGGTTCCTGCAACCCTGTAAGACAACGTCACACACATGGTCATTTTGCTTGTGCTTTCTTTGTGTGCGCATGCTTATCGTTCATTAGAGTACGCTGGGAGAGTGGTCATCACCATATCATAACAAAGCCCTTTACAATCGGGGATGAAAGTTGGTTTTGATGCACTTAAACAAAAAGGTATTTAATACCCATCACTTCCAATACCAGGATTAATCTGGATTTTCAACTATGAACTGTAGAAGGATTAAACAATTAAGGCAGGGATTTTCCGGTTGTATGTGAGTGTTCTCTCAACCGAGGCTGAGGTGAGATGTGAACACGATCGGCTTATTGATGTAGCATTTAGCAGCGATGACCTAAAATATAATATAATTTTTCACATGACCTCTTGACTGCTATCACTGACAAAAGCTTTCATATTGATTCGAGTATTCTGGAATACCACTACACCCATCCACTAAAGTTTTTATTATATATATATATATATATATATATATATATATATATATATATATATATATATATATATATATATATATATATACAAGATGGATATGTTGACGAAGTAGGACATGTATTAAATGGAAAACGAAACGTCTCAATACATACAGTATCTGCGGACAAAGAAAAAGAATTTGATTTGTTCATGATATCTGCTTGTGTATTATTATTCCCTTCAATGACACATTTCTCGTTAATAATGAGGCTACAGTTTGTCACAAATCTTCTGTTATTTACGATCTATAGTTATCAACAGTAGCAGTGAATACCCCCCCTTCCCTCTGAACAATTCCTGGATCCGTCCCTTATTGTAGAGTGCGACAATTTACCTTGGACTGAGCTAACATATGATATACCCCTCACAGTCGAGCTATTTTCACTCCTTGTCATCAGCTGACTCCCAGTCACTTTTTACCAACCATAACATTTCCATAGTGATTATACGAGAATGACAACATCCAGTTCCTTTCAGACCCTCTCATATATTAAAATACTCAACTGTTTCCCTTTGTTTTTAATATTTAGTGAGAATCGACAGTGGTGTTCTATTTCTGGTGCCATGCTTCGTTGACCAATATACATGCCTTCTCCCGTAAGCGATAGTAGCCACTTGGGTGGTTCTCCTGCATCCTCGTCAACCAACCATATGCTTCAGGAGTAAACGTTAGGATGAGCACACACCCGGTGAAAACACTTTTGCGATGTATTCTGAACATTCGCTTGGCTGTGGATAATTCTTGGTTTATTGTTTGGAGTGAAAATATAAATTTTCAGAATCGCACAGAAGGAAAAAAAGACGATATAAATATAAATAAATAATTTTCACCATATTTTCTGGAAATGAAAGAACAAATTGTTTAGAACTGTTGTTCCTCATATTATTATTATTGTTGTTATTGCTGTCAAGTAACTTTTTTTACTTCTTTCTTCCCATATTAGTTACATCTTCAAACTTGTATGTTGAATAAAATATTTTTCAATAACATTACAAAGACTCACGCGAGGAATAAAAAGTCTTTATCGTAAAGAAGCAAATATTTCTTCTCGGCATCTCAAAGAAAACTCCCAGGAAATTCTTTTACAAGTTTCCGCATTGAAATTTTGTAATGTCATAAAAATTCTTTTGTTTATAAAGCAACACTATCAAAATCTTTTAAAGCATGTAACCGTATTATTATTATTTTTTAAATCTTTGAAAACGTGTTATCTTAGTTTTTTAATATGCATATAACGTGTTCCTCCCTTTATATACACACTGTAGATCTTTTCTGAATAAATTATGATAATTCGAAAACACTGTCCGGAGTTTCTAGATACTTTTTGTTATTTTCTCTACTGACCGAAAAAAAAGTTAAAAATGTATTACAAGATTTAAATGTCGCTTTCCCTGGAGGATTATTAGGCTGATATGTACTTAATGTTATATTTTGATTCTGATGGCGTTACAGATTCATATTATATCGGACTGGTAACCACATGAAGATAAATACTGAATCTCGGGTAAATATTACATGTTTAGTCCAACCCTCTTTTATACTTCTATACACTATAATGTGGATCCTTGACGTAGTTGTGACGTTACCGAGACAGATGTTAAAGAGTCTTACGTTGAATTAATAATCATCATAAACATACCACATTTAGATCTACTGGTCGACCACTTCCAATGCGTCATATAAACGACCCGGGTACCAGATTTATGGTCATGGGTCTATATGTGTGTGTTATCCATCACACCGTCATACCTCCATTACCTGTTCTCAATAGTGTCAAGACTTAATATTCTCTCGTTGACCATAAATCATTAGCGACTTTAGAAAATGCCAGGAGTCATTTTTGTGTTTATTCACCAATCGAATACTGTTCATTACAAAAGGTCAAGAGTCGTTTTATGTTTTATCCATATATTGTTATTATACTTATTTTCAACAACAACAACTACAGCGACACTCACAACAACAGTCAGTCACAAAACTAAATATCCCACCTCTCTCTCTTGTGTGTCCTGTGCATTAAGATTACAGAGTTGAAGTTTAACATATAATCTAACTCGTAGTACTTCCTCAAACACCTTAGTAGTTGTTGTTGTTGAAGCACAGCGTTGCATTATAACTTCCTCTTCTTCCTGTCAGACCATCGATCCCACCAAGTGTAATTCCAACTTCGAATCAAACCACAGGACTCCGGTTCACACAAGTCAGGTTCCACACGTCAACAATTGCTGGTGGAACTGACTACACACACTATCCAGCCCTTGTAGGTGCACTGTGGTAATTGTGCCAGAAGTGTAGCAGCACTAGTAGTTGTTGTTGTTGTAATAGTGGCAGGGTGCTAATGACTGCAGTAGAATGGTGGTTGTAGTTGATGGTGTGACGGTAATGTTGTCTCTCTCTCTCTCTCTCCTCACACACACACACACACACACACACACTTATCTCCCCCGGAAAGTCGACAATATCAGGACTTGAATTTAAACCAAACAACATTTGCCTCGGATGATATTTTTCGCGGGTAAAAAGTTGATGTCCCACGGCCAAGATAACTCCCTATCAGCTTAATCTTTTTATGGTCTCTTGTTTATCTAGTATTAGTGCGACGACCAATTTATTTGCAGTAGAGTTATGGTCGACGCTTAATTCTCGAGGCTTTATTGCTTCTGCTTCTCGAGTCAACTTTTACAGGTCAATCCATTGTTATCCAATACACGATAATAACGCTGTAATTTGCCGGGGTTCATATGGAGATATCTGTGATTGGCTGGGGTTCATAAGGAGAGTTCTGTAATTAGCTGGGGTTCACGAGGAGATGAAATACGAGTTGAAATTGTGTGGATGTTTGGGGATGATCTTTTTATCATTATTATTATTTTTTCTTTAAGGGTTGAAATCTTGTTGGTATTGGGGACTTGGTCAGCCGTAGGTGAGATAGCAGTGAACAACTCACCCTCACAAACAGGACCTATTACTTCCGTTTCACTCTTGAATTTTAGCTGTAAATCCAGAGGCAGACATACAGACAGACCCTCTCATATTGAATTTTTTTTTAATGTGTTTAATCTCCCAAATGAACATATATCCTTATCTGACTGATACGTTACGTTATATGCACGTGTACTCTATATTTGTCTGTGTATAATTTATCAGTTCGCTCTGCCAAATAAACCTTATTAAAAACTAACATGCGGTAATAGGCTTGTCATCACTCATATGACTGACACATAATTTTTCAAGTAAGTTGTTGTTGATCAAGAGAGCGATGGTGTGAGCACAGACAACACCTTCAGAGCTTTCCTACCCGGACTGAACACCAGAGACCAACTCCAGAAATACAACACAAATGCTCTAAATATAAATAAGATGAGACTATGCTCTATACTTTTATAAATATATAATTTATAATTAATTGTAATAAAGTCTCTTGAAATCTTTCAAACTTGACACCATAAACAGTGAAGGTAGATAAAAGTATTTAAAAATGTTGCTTTTTGTAGCTCACCAATTGACTCGTTTATGCATCCCAGAGAAATTTCATTAACACAAAACTTAAAAACTCGAGTTATAAAGAATTACAAATAAATCGTATAAAGAGTCTATATATATTATCTAGAACAATAAATACCGGGTATGTATATGTATGTTTTTCATCCTCCGGACATCAAACACAGTGATTAAAATTCTACACACCTGAAAAGTTGTTGTAAGTAATTATGGTAACTGAATTCCATGAGGCAAAACTTTGTTGAACTAAAATTGTTACTCAAAAAGTCGTTCTGGTAATCAATAAGAAAAATTCTTATAGAGATAAAAAAAACGTTGTCTGGTATTATTGGCTTGAGCGTGGCCTTTGAAGATATGTAATCTGATAGTTTTACAGCAGGTTGGTATCGCTCATCACCACCTGGGTCCTACACTCAGGTAAAACTGTACACCTACTGCCCAAAGTGGAAAGATTAAATATATTCACCTTTGTATTCTAGGATACTGACTCAATATTTGTCGATAACTTCCTTGAGTTTTTTTAACTTCTGCCTGTCCATATATGGTTATGAATAGTTTCAATAGAAAATCTAGCCTAACCTAACCTAACTTATTACCACATTCGAAGTCAATTTCCATGGTCATCGGTGTTAATAACTCGCATTTATAGATATACTGTACACTAGATACCTACATCATAATGTCAATAATAGGGGAACTTTATATTGTCAAGAGTCTCCACTAACCTTCCTCTTCTACACAACACATTTTAGACCTCGCCTGGCATACTTCGGAGAACTCAGAGTGGCGACTGTCGTGTAGGGCGTGAAGTGTGGTGTAGGGCGTGAAGTGTGGTGTAGGGCGTGAAGTGTGGTGTAGGGCGTGAAGTGTGGTGTAGGGCGCAGTAACACTCCTTTTTGTTCCTTATATGGGGGTGTCAACAGGCCCTATTGTCCCTGTGTGGCTCGATAAACTCTCGGTAATGGAAGGCCGACACTTCTTAACGAGAGTATCAACACTAGCGGAAACTATTACCATCCGTTAATGACGTCTGGGGGCAGTACTGATGCACCTTTATTGCCCATTATGGTAGTATCAATGTCCATTAATTGTTTTTATTATAGTATCAGTGGTCCTTAGTTACTCGTATGGTAGTATGAATACCCACTAGTTCCCTCTATGGCAGTATTAATGCCCATTAGTTCCCTCTATGGTAGTATTAACACCCATTAGATCTCTATGTTATCATCAATGCCCATTAGATCACTTTATGGTAATATGGTCGCCCATAAAACCTTTTATGGCCGCATCAACTCCACATAATATCAACTATGACAATTCTCAGAGTCCCTTTCTTACCCTTCATAGAATTGTCAACTCTTCTGGCCAGTAATGCTCTTCTTTTTTTTTCATTTCCTACTCGACTCGGCTGCCGTCATTAAGGATAACGAGCTTAGAGGGACGACACAAGTAGCCATCGTCCTCCCTTCATCCCTCTCTCTTTCTCCTCCTCTCTTTTTCCCCCCTCCCTCTCTCTCTTTCTCTCTCTCTGTCATTCTCCCTCCCTCCCTCCTGTACCTCTTTCTGGGGGTTATTGAACATCAGGGTAAGACAGATGGTGTGGCACAATGCACGACGGGTTGGGTCATAACACTCATCACGTGGCCCTTTCTTGCGTCTCCGGCAGGGGGTCCGGGGCCTATGGAATCAATGAACTCTCAGTGGACAACAGGCAGCCAGACAGGCCCCTAGCGAAGTTCCCCGGGGAGCGTAAATAGGTCGAGGTAGGGTGGATAGAGAGTGGGGGTGTGATGGAGTGGTGTGGTAATATGTGGGAGAGGGAGATAGATGGGGAGTGACGGGTGTATGTGGGGAAGGAGTTGATGGGGAGATAGATGGGGAGTGGTGGGCATATGTGGGGAAGGAGTTGATGGGGAGTGGTTGGTGTGTGTGTGTGTGTGTTTGTGTGAGCGGGTGTGTTTGGAGGGGGGGTGGAGGAGATAATATAAAGTGGCAGTGTGAGGGGATGGGTTCAAGGTGGTTGGGGAGGATGGGGTTGTATATAGTAACAGTTTGTGAGGAAAGTGGGGAGGGGGGGGGGGACAGAGAGTGGAAGCGTGTGAGGAATGGCCAATGAGGAATGTTTGATGGGGAAGAGTGGAGAGAGAACAGGTAGAAGGTGTATGTGGTGTTGGAGATAAATTTATAGTTAGTCGGGGTGGGGATTGATAGAGTGTGGGGTGTACCTGGGTGTAGGGGAAGGGATGGGCGGGATGTGGCGAGGCAGGATATGATGACCGGAATGGATAGGTAGGTTTGAGTGGCCATCCATCCATCATCTGCAATTTTTTTCACTATTTTTTCCCCTTAAACCATTCCACACCCTTACCTCCCACCCCTTTCTTTCTCTACATCCTTCTTCTTCCTCTTCATTAACTGCTCCCCCCTTCCTCTCCCCCCTCATCTCTCTCCCTTCCTCACACCATCCCAACACATCTCTTCTTTACACTTTTCCCTTCATCCTTCCTGATCCGGTTCATCCTCCCTTACCTTCCCATCACTCTTCCTTCCTCTCGCCTTCATTTCTCTCACTTTCCTATCATTCCTCTTCACTATCCCTTCTCCTCCCCGACCACTCCCATCCACAAGCTTGACAGGTGACAGGCATCCCTACAGTGACCGGGATGGACCACTGCCCTCAGGCGTTTGACTCAAAGAATACCTGGGCTGAGGGTAACTAGACTACCTGTTATTCTGCCACGGTGTTACTAGAGGTAGAGGCAGCAGCCCCTCCCTGCCTTCCGGTGGCTTTGATGTGGCTCACCCATTTATTGCAACCTTTTGAAGATGTGAATGAGTTTATGCTGGGTGAGAGAGAGAGAGAGAGAGAGAGAGAGAGAGAGAGAGAGAGAGAGAGAGAGAGAGAGAGAGAGAGAGATAACACGACCCAAAAATAGAGTTACACTTGATCAGTTTACTCTAGCACAGAACAAACCCTTTATGAACAATTATAAAGTAAAAAAATACGAATGAACAAATAATTTTCACATGTGGCCACACTAAGCTAATAGAGCAGAAAGGTAAGATGAACCACAATAACAATTGGGATGTTACAATAACAAACACTTGAAACTTACACTTTCAAGTGTTTACAACCAATGTTTGGTAACTAGTGTGACCTTCTCTGGCCTCAACACACTCTTGACCATGTCGACCCATGTTGCTGGTGGCGGTGGTGGGGAGTGTGGCGTCATCCTGTAGTGTGGCCTCACACTCCGACAACAGGGCAGCTCTCACAGTGTGTATACTGTGTGGTGGTGTGGCTTTACTGCCTCTCTCCTGTATAGGATGTCCGAAACATATCCTACCGGACAAAGGTTTGGTGACCTCACTGACCAGTCCATTGTTGCAGTTCCCTCCTCCCCCAGGAAGCCCATTGACATTCGAGCTGTGTGTGGCTGGGTATTGTTTTCACCCATCATCTATTTTACCTGTAAAAGGCCTTACATAGAGGTGTCAATATATCGTTCTGATACCTCAGGGCTGAAACTGTACCTCATACAATTACATCTGTAAATCCGTCCACTCACAGAACTGGCTCCACCGTGGTCCCTTCTTACAGTAATGGCGCCACCTGCCTATCATTTATTCGCAAATTTATACGACTATCATTAGTTTGATAAAACATCATATCTCCTAGCCTTCGTTCTCTAGATTGCCACCATTTTCCAACAACTAGATGCTCCTAACAACATCACTCTGGTATAGATATCACCTTACACTACCAACCTACATCAAGAGACACAGGGACCTAAAGAGGCGCTTTGTCATGCGTAGTTATTTTGTTTTGTTTTGGTCTTGAGTCTCGTTGATCTGAAATGACTTAATTTGGGCTACTTCTATCTGGTGGTCCGTGTGTGTCCTACGATACAAGTAGTTTATTTGTCTTTACTGATCAGTGTGTGTGTGAGAGAGTGGCGTATTGTTGGTTAGTGAAAAGACAAGAGCGAGAGAAAAAGAGAGAAAGTTTAAAAGAGGAGTAAATCATGAGTGAGGGGGAAAGGGAATAAAGGGGAAGAACGGCTAGTAGAAAGGAAGGGAATGGAGGAGGAGGGGGAGGAGGAGGAGGAGGAGGGGGAGAAGGTATAAGAAAGAGCGGTGTTGAACTCTGGCGGGTTATAACCGTAGACTTTAACTCGGAAGGTGTAGCAAATTATTAAGAAGTATCTACATATAATAATAATAATAATAGTAATAATAACAACAATAATAATAATATCTCTCCTGATACTAGTGACACACACAAATATATACATAAACATACACACACATACATAAACACGCACGCACACACACACACACACACACATACACACACGCAAACATGCACACGTAAACACATGCATACTTAAAATAAATATCCACACCCAGGGAAATTTTACACTCACCCACCAACCCGTACAGGTATATCGTTCTATAGATCATCCTCTGTAAAAGTGTTATCACCCTGGTTTTAATCAGGACTCATCATCACCCGGAATTAATAAAAAAAAGTGAGAGAGAGGAAAAATGAGCAGCAACATATCATTAGTTAAATATTTACGATCCAGACTCTACCTGAAATATTAACTAACCTAGGATTAAGGTTTTATGTTTATATATATATATATATATATATATATATATATATATATATATATATATATACATGAAAGTTATATAGATTATGTACACACACGCCTGTACTTAGTGAGAGACAAACAGACAGACAAAGACAGACAGACAGACAGACAAACATACGCTACCATACTGATATATTCCCATTGACAATAGACGGAATGAAAATCGAAATTGATCCTATAATCTTCACCTTCGTTTACAAGAAGTGATAGGAAGCAACAAAAACCTCATCAAATATCATTATGTTATGTAAAGTGATCTAAACTACCTGTCAACATAACAGGATGATGAAAACGAAGCTTCAATATTTCACAGACATTTCATATAGTGTAAACTGAGTCACGTTACCGGAGTTTTATGTAATGGACCTGCAAGTCAACTACAACATATTTTCATTACTATGTACCATTTTTTGTGTGTGTTTTTTTCTGAAAGTTATGTAGACTGGTTTTAAATAACAATAGTAATGGAAAGCACTATTGTTTTTACCTGACGGTTAGACAGACAGAAACACAAACACACACACACACACACACACACACACACACACACACACACACACACATATCCAATGCATCTCATAAAAAAAGACATACTCACAATCACCTTTCCGACCCACACATCAATTTGTCCTTCCCTCGACAATTACGGAGAGAGCAAATAAATAACGCCAATGATTACACTCCATCTGGCTCTCACCTTGAACTCGCTGTCATCATATATTTTCATTAGTTTGAGCGAATGTGGCCGTAACATACCATGAGCTATCGGTGTGTGTGTGTGTGTGTGTGTGTGTGTGTGTGTGTGAGGTAATTTTTCTCATATGAGGAGTCAATACCTCTTCTCTCCTTTATGAATAGCCTCACTAAGAATCTTCACTCTTACAGTTTCCTTCTCCCTCGGCCTCTCAACCCTCATGGCCTCTCACACCCATGACCTTTCACCTCCATGGCCTCTCAAATTCATGGCCACTCACCCCGCCATGGCCTCCTTACACTTCCACCTCCATCACCTCCCTCACCCCCCAATACATTATACAAATGGACTTAAAAGGCGTCTATGTTCGGTTCATGTTATCTTCACTGGTCTGTGGTCATGACCCGAGGTGGTGGTGTTGTTATTCTTGTTCCCCGTGACATGTCCAGTGTCTCTCTCCATGTCTTATGAGGTCATTAGATGAAACATAGGGTGGGACAAGGTCAGCAGAGGTCGTGTTGTCTCTTGCTTGCTGTTTTGGATTTGCTGTACGTCAACACTTGGGTCATTACGGTTTCAGTGTGTTTGTCATTCATAAGAAATAGGGGGATAGGGTGGGAGATTGGGGGGATGCGACGGATTTTGGAGTCCATTTGTGATTATTTTAGTTTTCTTTTCTTCTGTTATCTCCAACATACCCCTTCCATCGGTTTTCGCTCCAACACGCTACTTCCGTCACAACCACCACCTCCAACACGCCTCTTTCTCCACCACCATCACTCCCCAACACTCCTCCTCCACCACCACCACCTCCACCTCCAAAACACCTACTCCATCACCACCACCACCTTCAAAGCACTTCCTCTATCACCAACACCAGCACCTCCAACATCAACACCCCCCAACATGCCTCCTGTATCACCACCACCACCATCTCCTCCTTCTCCTCCTCCTCCTCCTTGGGGTAAAGCAACTTTAATGGAGTACAAGAGGAACACCCGCCATTGTTCCACCAAGATTAAAATCCTGACTAACTTGACAATTAATTATCAGTTTTTATACGAGCTTTGTGTCGCCAGTATTACACCGGACACACTTTGGAATACTCGATTATTGAAGAAGCAAAATCTCTTCCATTAGTGTTTGAAATACTTGTGGCGCTTGTAACATAAGCTTGAGTAATTCACTTTTTTTATCTACTTTAGCAGGTCAAGAGAGAGAGAGAGAGAGAGAGAGAGAGAGAGAGAGAGAGAGAGAGCTGTCAACAAGAAGGACCAACAGTGATTAAACCCACAGTACCTGATGAATCAATCCACTGTTAACATGGTACAGGGCTTATTGGGGGTAGCAGGACGGATGTACAATCAACTAACTAGATACGGACATGAAATAGCCCCCACCCCCTCCGTAGATGGTGTGTTTGGATAATGGCTTACCTGTAATCATTGACGAAGAGATATGTGAAATAGAGTTCCTGTGAGTGACCATCGTACGGTAAATTTCTCACTTTTGGCGTAACATTCTTTCCCTGTACCTGTACATCAGTATAAATATAGTTAGGTTATAAGTTACTTTGTTCTGATAACGAAACACAACATCTACGCTTATGGTTTAGTTTAATATAACAACACTAGATCCCCTGACTCAGATACTGTATATACATGTAACTACTGTAACATTTGATCTTCATATTTATTTACATTCACTTTATCTAAAACAGTTCTTGGAAATATCCCTGAACTCCTGGCCACTTACTGATACTACTTGCTAGGCCCCATCTTTCCTTAGTGTTCCCTTTATCAGTCTCTTCCTCCTCAGTCATCTTTCTTCAGTGGCTCCGTTATCAGTCTCCAACTCAGCCAACAGCTTCCCTCAGTGTCCTCAGGTTCTCGTACATATAAGCTCCGCGAACCCTCAGACGTCTCTTCCAATTCACTGTGAAATGTATCATCCAGCGCTCAATAAAACTCGCTCTCTCTCCAGCCCAATGATAACTGTAGCGTTGTGTTCAGTAAATACATTAGCCACTGTAGCGTTCTGTTCAGTTCAGACGCACCCCACTTTTGTGACGTCATCAGTTAGAGGGCGTATGTCACTGCTACCCGAGGCATAAATACATTTTTTATCATTATTTGTACGAAAACACAGGATCTATTACCCAGAAGTTACTATTGATGGTCTACGCTACTGTTTTGGAAAATATGAATAGCATTGGGTACTACTATAAAGATCACTGGCCCAGCAATTTAAGAGAGTTAAAAGCTCTGGTTTACCCAAATGTTGTAAATAAATGATTCACAGGAAGTATTCTTTACTTCCAAGCGAAAACGAAAATAAATAATACTCATTCATGGCCACATAAAACATTTATTTTACAAGTATATCTAATTAATATAAAATCGAAAATATCTGAATATATCATAGAATAAAATATAATACAAAAAAGGGGAGAAACTATGAGTGAAAAGGAAATATTGCAACAGTGATTTTCCCGAAAAAAGTGTGTTGGACAATTTCATTCAGAGATCCCAGTGTTGTGTAGTGTTTCTGGTGTGGGTCATGATAGATGGATGGTCAGAGGCAGTGTTACAGTGGAGTGAGGCAAAAATCACTTTATCACGTGTACTGTGGTCAGTTTGTTGTGGCTGGTAAATGGATGTGTTATAGTGTTTGAGTGTGGGGGAGGGAGGGAGGGAATGGTGTGTGTGATGTGTTTGTGTGTGTGCGTGTGTGTGAGGGTATTTCTTGTATTGTTTGTGTTTATTTACTGTTTATATATGTGTGTGAACGTAATTGTGTATATACAGCATGTCCGAGTATTACCAGCTGTCACACCAGTCTGTGAGTCTCAGTTACATCACCTCACCAGAGATCTTTCATTGCACACTTTACTTGGGTTCATACGAGGTTTATATCACGAACGAAAAAAGTGAAGAGATTATGTTTACTGACCAGAGGAAGCTTTTAGTTCACTGATGGCTCAGGCAAAAGCCATTGATAAGCTTAACCATCCTGTAAAATTTACTAGATTATAACTTAAGTGTGCTATATATTCTACTATATTATAAGTTAACTATCATATAAGAACTGTCGTATAAAGTTAAGTATCCTACAAGGTTAGGCTTTGAAATGACTTGAGGTGTATTAACTTTTCTTAGTAAGTAAAAAGCTGGAACAGAAAGTCCTATTATTATTTTGCTTTCGGATTTATATTTCAGTAGAGAGAGAGAGAGAGAGAGAGAGAGAGAGAGAGAGAGCTGCAAAATTGTGAACCAAAATATAAAGGCTTGTCAAAGGATTTTCTTTTTCGCCTGTTTTTTGTTTTTCATTTATGTACATTTGTTTTGTTGCTGTTTAATCCTAGTGAACATTAAAACCCGTGAATAATGTATTCGTATGTACGATCGATATATGCACGCGTACCGATACACACACGCACACACGCACACACGCACAGGGTTATACTCCTAAAAGTGTTCATCTTTGTTCATCTTTACTCAGGTAATTTCATCAAACAGTACAGT
>NW_024756024.1:407500-456482 GCF_018991925.1 Homarus americanus
TTGTTTTTCCCAGGCTTTAGATTAATATTCAAAACACATCTGTGCATCAAAATAATTGGCGAGCGTATTTATTCTCCCGTGGTAATGTCCGAGGGCTTGGCATTACGGTCGCAGTAGGACCAGAGGGCCAGAGACAAACAATGTGGCACTGTATGGCACTCAAATTAACTCGTTAAAATATATAGTGTCAACTCATGTCAGGTGGAGTCTGACTTTGACCTTTTAACGTCTTGATCTTCTCATAAAAGTAGATTAAAGCCGTAAAGAATCTCACGGCTAATATTTATGCCACTTATGGACGAATTATTACATGTTTAATAGTTATTGAGTGTAGGTGTGTGCAGCTGTATGAAGTAGGTAGGTACTGTCCACTTTACTCACCTGGCCTCGCTGTCGGGGGTAATTGAGAGTAAACTTTGAGATATGTTTCATTAGGTAGTAGGTAGTAGGCAGCTATCAAACAGGGAGGTACTATTGCCTGGGAAGATATTGGAACCATAATGTGTTGTCTCATGGTAGACCCTGTTGCCATATAACTGCACGAAAAATATGACCAAGTCCCTGGTTGCTGATCCGACTTTCTGCCTCATTTACACACAATTGAGGGTCTCAATTGCTTCTCTTTCTTTGACGACACTACATATATATCATTTCTCACTCTTGATCTGTTTTTTTCCCATTTCTTCATTTATTTATGGTGTAATTTGTTTCTTCTTTTGTTCCCCCCAGGCCCCGTTGTGGGTCAGCGACATGTACCCTGCTGAGCTAATATCTATAAAAACAAAGGTTAAATATACGTCTGGGAAATCGGTAATTTCTCTGATTGTTGTTTTCTTTCATGTAATCTTTCATATAAATAAACAAAGACTCACTGTTAACACCAAACCAACCTAACACTCTTATTAACGTTGAGAGAGAGAGAGAGTGAGAGAGAGAGAGGTTATTACTGCTTGAACGACAATATTTCACGTCATATACATAACGTGTTCTGACTAGAGCCAAAAATAAAAGAGAAGATGATTTAGTGTAGTCGAGAACGCTTCTGTTTTTATTTTGGCATGACCTCAGGGAACCTCGCTTGGACCGCTGAGGTGAACTGGCTATTTTTGCCTCAATGGGATTCACTGTGTCTGGGGGATTTCTTTCTGTTTTATTTCAGATTTCTCGTTTTATGAATTTGAAAGGAGAGAAAGAAATAGACAGAATGAATTTGTAGAGAGAGAGAAATTGAGAGAAGGTAAGAGACAGAGATTCAATTACCATCACCGTCACCTTCTTTCCACTTCCCTCACCATCAACCATCACCATCATCACTACCATCATTTTAACTCCCTCTTCATAACCACCATTAACCATTAACATCATCACCATCCTCACCATTACACACCACCACCACCATTATCCTATCTCCCTCACCATCACAAACACTACCATCATCCCCCACCTCCCTCAACATCACATACCATCACCACCATCCCCTCAACTCTCTCACCATCACACACTACCACCACCACCACCACCACCATCATCCCCCACCTCTCACCATCACACACCAGCACCACCACCCCAACTCCGTCACCATAACCATCATTGACCATCAACATCACCACCACTCCACAGGAAAGTTCAAAGATCCATGTCACTTGCGCCACTACACGCACCAATAGCGCCACTTTTTTTTCTGTAATTAAGCCGAGGAGAGCCAGTGTTAATGGCGACAGTATAACGCCATAACAACCCCGGGTGGTCAGTTTGAGTCGTGCGCCACACTATCTCGGGCACCATAAAACCTGGAAAACTTGGGGGTCGGTCTAGTACTCCCTTGGTGGTCCTCTGGCGGGGGGGCGTTCTCAACTCTGGCTCGTGGATTTCACTCACACACACATTCAAGCCCAACTCCCCTTTTCCTCCTCCCCTTGCCACCTGTCGCTCTCTGTCTGTCTGTCTGTCTGTTTGTTTGTATTTGTCTCTGTCAAAATACCCTAGCGCTAACCTAACCTAACCCGACCTAACCTAACCTAACCTAACCTAACCTAACCTAACCTAACCTAACCTAACCTAACCTAACTACTCCAGGTATAACGTAAAGGTGTTTAATCGTCAGGTGAAATGGGCGAGTGAAGTCAAATCTCCCCGTGATCTCATTTTCTATATATTTATCATTCTCTACCCCTCTTTCCTTCTGTGTCTCTTTCTTCACATTCTCTTTGAACTGAATTAATAGACCTGTGTAATATACTGTATATATAGTGATAAATAAATATTAATATCTTGATTTTAAGGCAAGATTAATAGTATTTTATTAACTATTTTTGTTGATATTTTTTATTTGTTTTGTAATGTTTTCTTTATTATTATTCTGGTATAATTTATAAAGAGAGATGAGCGTTCAACTACGTATGAGTCAGTAACATGTATGGTCCTCAGGTAGACGCCAGATTTTGAAGAGTTTAAAGTTTAGGGAATATTGGTCGCAGCTGTACATGTGAGGTTACATATCCAAAGCTCAGTATTTTCCACGTCTGACATCTTTCCGACGTATCGAAACGCAAAATCTGAAAATATCCAGTGGTTAAAATTACAACTGGAGAGAGAGAGAGAGAGAGAGAGAGAGAGAGAGAGAGAGAGAGAGAGAGAGAGTTGTGAAATGGAGGGGGGGGGAACTGTGACCTTTCCATGTAGTGAACGTGAAAATAAACACATTTCCAACAGTGAACATTAATATTACCATTCATCCAGCACGAGTAGGTATACCAGTCCTTCCTGGTAATGAATTGATAGTTGTATTTGGCCCATGCCACCTACCCCCCCCACCCTACTACCTCCCGCCCTTCCTAACCACCCCTCCCCCCCAAAAAAAAAATCCAAAATGTTCATGAAATGATAATTACCAAACATGTGTCTGGTACAACCAACATATTAAAATTTTATTCAATAAATACCCGGGAACACAAAAGCAACGCCTCTGCTGCATTTCAGCTTTATGAATTTTTAATCGCATCACATAAACAGCGACCAACACTGCTTCCTGTCGCATCTGTTTCATAAAACCCAACACACACATGGATTCTGTATTTGATGTGTGATAAAGCCTTTACGTCTGATTTCTATTTCCATAAAACGAAAAAAAATTAATAAATTGTTTTTCCTATCAACATTGTCTATTAATATTTATTATATTATGGTCAATGTGACTTTTCAAATAGAATGGTAAACAGTCTGATATTTTTCGTCTTTGCATTACTGTTTTTCATATCTTGGTAAGTTTCACATTTGAATCCCTTCGCATGATACTTGTGACCACAGTATTATTATTTATAGTAGTAGTAGTAGTAGTAGTAGTAGTAGTAGTAGTAGTAGTAGTTTTACGCGTGGAAGCCATTTGTTGTGGTACAGGTAGGCAGGAGAGGTACTGATATTCTTAGCATTCAGTAGTTTGTTGGTTATTTCATCTCTGGGCAGGAAAGTAGTCCACTCAAGCGTTGTTCCATCATCGTTAAATACATCCGATAGTGTGTCCATTTATTCCTGAGTGCACAAAGGCTAGGCACAGTTCAAGGAGAGGACATAAATCTTCTATCCTCTCTGTGAATCGAGTTTCATACCCTTTCTCTGATTAATAATGCTATCACGGTCAATTTTATATATCACCTGTACTGAATATATAAGTGTGTGACATATTATGGTAAATTAAATAAATCCCGAAAATCAAACAACTGTGTGGATTTATCACTCAACAGCCAGAACATCAATATAGATTTACGTGGTTTTTTTTTTTTTTTTAAGATATAATAATTCCAACAAAGAGATTGATGCAGTTTTCGTAATGGATGTGTCAGTGTGGGAGAGACATCAGACGAAGTGATATATTAATTGTGCTCTCTGCTGCTGCGTGTGTCAGAGCCAGATGCCTGTCCTCAACAACAAAAACACCACCACCACCACCGCCGCCTATATTTTGTTTCTGGGTTTCATATTCGATGTTAGTTTACCATTATTGTTTTTATTATTAAATACTGAATGTTATTAATGGGAAATATAATGGCCTTGGTGATATACTCATTTTTAGAATTTTACTTAATTTTAATAAGTAAATTTGTAGGTGGATTTCTTAGTTACAATTTTATTTTGACAATATTAACTTTTTTTTTAAACCAGGAAAATATGTCTATTCTCATCAACCGTCAAGGTTAATCACCATGAAGTATATTATTATTTTAACCAGTACATTATTGCATTATTATTTTTATTTTAACTCGTTACATTATTGCATTATTATTATTATTTTAACTCGTTACATTATTATTATTTGTGAGTTATATGATATTCAGTCTGTTGCGTCGTCAGTGTTGGGTAAGACCTCGTCGATGCCCTCTGCTCTGAGCTCTGAAGTGGAAATTTTAGATGCGTTTTTCATCTTGTATTCTGTAATTTTATATTAAGAGGGAATGCTTTGAAGGGAAGAATAAATATTTAGTGTATGTTGCAAATATTTGTGTGTATAATAATAATAATAATAATAATAATAATAATATGTGTGTGTGTGTGTTTATGACTGGCCATCAGCGGTGTTATTATTCAATTTAGTGTTGTGTGTATTTGGGCTCCATAATAGTTTGATGAATGTTAGATTTAATGAAAAGGTTTTGGTTTGAGTATACATGAGGGTGTGTGTTTGTTATGTGTTATGCGTTACCATGTGTGTGTGTGTGTGTGTGTGATATTTTTCCATTAATATTTTTGTAACTCGACCTCCCCAAAAAAATAATTCTAACACTGCTGAAAAGGAAAAAATATATAAAACAAAAATATTGCAAATAGAGTGAAGAGTATTTGCCACGTGAACAACAACCAGAGAATATTAAATACTCATTTCTGTAAATAATCTTTCCTCTCAGATTCATTTTACATATTATTAATGAAAATAAATATTGAAAGTATTATCCGTTCTGTATGCTCTTAGAAATTAATTTGGTTTTGGTATTTTATTTTCACGTTTATACTTGACGAGTTTTGGGATGAGGAGATCCTTCTGTGCTTTAGTATTATGTTCGTTAAGTCGCAGATTAAGGCTTGTTTTTTTGTGTTTTTATTTTGGTTATTATTTTTAAGGGATTTTCATTGTTGTTGGTAGTGGTGATGGTGTTATTGTTGTTGTTGTAGAAAGAAAGAAAGAGGGAAAAAGAGAGACAAAGAGAGAGAGAGTGAGATTAATTTTCTAGGGGGGTAGGGGGGGGGGGCAATGTTGATGATAAATCTCTCAGCATCTCCCAGCAGGTGTCATTAACCTCCCAGGAGTGACAGGTAAGGTCGGGGTCACTTTATTGTCGTGATGGATCATGCTATTAGGGAAGGAGGTTGAGTTTCTTGAATTGAATTGTGTCTTTATTTACATCTAGTTACGTGGGGTGTGAATATGTTAATTGGAGGCGATTCTATATTTTTATCGTTAATTTGGTCTCTCTCTCTCTCTCTCTCTCTCTCTCTCTCTCTCTCTAGTGTGTGTGTGTGTGTGTGTGTGTGTTCGTTCGTGTACATCGTTACATACGCATCTGATATATATTTATACGATTTTAAAGCCATAAATATGCATCCTCATAGGAGATTAACTATTAAACCTTACCACAGCAAAGATTCTTTTCAATTCTGGGCCGTAAAGCGTACACACACACATAGGCTGATGTACTGGTACTAGAGAGCCGCTGATGTAATTACTTTCACGAAACTTCTTTAAACATTATAATTGCAAATAGACTTTAGAGACTAATGGTATACAGCAGCTCTTTCATTATATTTTTTCACCGAGGGAAAAAAACACACAACCAAAAATAAGACAATGAAGCTACAAAATATGTTGTTATTATTTTTACCGGAGAAAAAATTAATGGCCGGGCTCATTAACTCTTTTGACTGAGGAATTTATTTTTTATTACCTATGTAGAAATTTTTTTCAATTGCCCCCCCCTCCCCCCCAAAAAAAAATCTGGTGGAATGGAATCTTAAAGTCTATTTGTATATATTTTTCCTCCTTAACGAATGAGTAAAAGTGAATTAATTCCTACCCCTAGTCAGTGCATTCTACCCTCCTTTCCCCCACAAAAAAAGTTCTTACGTTGAATATTCCACATTACTGAAGCAGCAGTATGAAAGCACCTAACTAGCCCACTTCAGCTAAATTGTAAACAAAAAAAATTCAAAATGGCATAAGAATTACACCTAGACTCGACCTTAACTAGATACATTTATTTGGCGCTCATTAGAAGAATTATTATTACAATTGAAATTCTTTTCCCCAAATCTGTCTACCATATTTTGTTTGTTTACATTTATGATGTTATATATACCCCCCTGTCCAGTGTACTGTATATTTAGTTATGGTAGAGAATAACAGATTACGTTATGTCCATGATAACAAACACACACACACACACACACACACACACACACACACACACACACACACACACACACACACACACACATTCCCCGATCTTTCCAGAATGAATAGATTCACAAAGATTCTACTCGTGAATTTTTTCTCCCTAACTAGACTTAAGAGAAAATATCTAGTTAAGGTAGAGTCTCAGTATAGTTTTGCAGTCAGACTTGCACTGGTGAACGTGCACTGAACAGACAAAAACAAGAGAACGGTTATACTGAACAAACACGAACAGATAAAGGCTTAAACAAAGCAAACAAGGTCACTTAATCTCCATATATACGTAAAGGTCAGAGGGCAGTTTATACGGCTGTGTGAACAAACTTTTTTTTTTCTCCCAGTAGAACCGACTTTCATATGTGTGGGAGTAAGGGAGAGGTCGATGGGTGGAGGAAGAGAGGGAGGGTAAGAGAGAGAGGAAAAGGGAGGGATGGGGTATATCGCGCGCACACAATCACGTATTCTATCTATAATCAACACCTCACCCCGACAGGATTCGAACCCACGATCTTATAATTGTGACCGGGGAACGCTACCTCTGGGCCACCAGGACACTAAAAGCAGTCCTAGACTCTGTTATATTTCACACAAAGCCTGTTCAACGAGCTTATGGCACCGTGAACCTCCAATGGGGACCACCCGTGCCGCTTAGGTGATCAGAGCAACGTTTTTACCAAATCCGGCTTCAAAACGCGAGGATCCATTATATGTAGAAGTCCGTGTACTTTATTGGGCTAATGAAATATATATGGATCCTCGTGTTTCGAAGCCGGATTTGGTAAAAAACGTTGTTCTGATCACCTAAGTGGCACGGGTGGTCCCCATTAGAGGTTCACGGCGCCATAACCTCGTTGAACAGGATTTGTGTGAAATATAACAGAGTCTAGGACTGCTTTTAGTGTCCTGGTGGCCCAGAGGTAGCGTTCCCCGGTCACAATTATAAGATCGTGGGTTCGAATCCTGGTGGGGTGAGGTGTTTATATGTAGAAGTCTGCGTGCTTTATTGGGCTAATGAAATATATATATATATATATATATATATATATATATATATATATATATATATATATATATATATATCATGCCAATATCTGCTTGCTCGAGTACCAGTATCTCTTTTCTGTCTGTCTGTTTGCCTGTCTCTCACACTCGAAGGACTGCCAGTCCTTATCGGAGACACTTGCTTAAGGGCGGCGTCTCCTTCACACGCCGGAGCTGAAGGTCGACCTTAAGTGGATGGTGTTTATATAGCGAGGGTTGGGGGGCAGTGTCTGGTCACTTGCGGTTGTGTTGAAGACCTAATGTTGGCATTTAGCTCTCTCTCTCTCTCTCTCTCTCTCTCTCTCTCTCTCTCTCTCTCTCTCTCTCTCTCTCTCTCTCTCTCTCTCTCTCTCTCTCTCTCTCTTTTTTCTTTTTTTGTCTGTATGTACGCTCCCTCCTCTATTCTCGCTTTATTTTTTATTTTGTCTCTCTTTATTATTTTTCTGTGTCTGTTCTTTATCTTTTCAACACCCACCATCATCACAACTACCAACACTTTCCATTGCCAATACCACTACCATCACCAACCACCACCACTACCACCAATAACCTCCCCCCCCCCATTATCATCACACCCTCCACCCTTACCACCACCCACGCACCCTCACTACCATCACCAGTACCACCAAGGCCCTCCTTTACTACCACTACCAACACCCCCTCTCCACCACCCACTACCACTACCCACCAAGAACACCCACCACCACCCACCACCATCACTCACTGAAAACACACGCTCACTCACCAACCCACAAACCATATTTCTAGGCCCAACAGTCATAACTCAGTGTTAGAACAGCAGTAATTCTCAACAACAGCGCCCGACTCTGTTTAAACACAACACCGCGCCACTGATTACATTAAACTCCATTATAACTCTTTTCTCGTGCACCTTTTAGTTGTCGTCATAGTATAAGTGTTAAGGACAATAACACCGCAGTAAAAGCGAACCATTACTTATGTTATTACTTCTCTCTCTGGTCGACAACAACTGGATCTTTTGTCTGTCTGTAAGTTCAGCTATGTGTTGATCTGTATATGCTTCTATATGTATGTATGTATGTATGTATGTATGTATGTATGTATGTATGTATGTATGTATGTATGTATGTATGTATGTATGTATGTATGTATGTATGTATGTATGTATGTATGTATGTATGTATGTATGCTTCTATATGTATGTATGTATGTATGTATGTATGTATCAATGGCAGCCGCAAAATATCCCAACTCGTGTCGATATAGATGAAATTGGTGATAAAAATTAATGGAAATGATTTGATCGTCACTTTTACATTACCAACCTTATTGCCACCATGTCAACAATTTTATTTGCCAAATTTTGATAACGTTTTGGGAGGCTTGTGCAATATAACTATTTTTTTTTTAAATATAATTTGGTTTACATGAGCTATATAAAGTCCATAACTCATAGGAATATCAGTGGGAGAGTGAATTGAGTGAATGAGTGAGTAAGTGGTATAATTATCTTTCCAACTTAATAATTGGTAATGCTAGAAAATAAATATTGGAATAAATTCTCGTCTTAGTAAAGTGGGAATTGTTTTTGGTGTTAATAAAGTTGGATTATTAAAAAAAAAGGTAAATGCAATCGGATTAAGAGTCAGTATGTAAAATAGAGTCCAGTGTAATGGTAGTATCTTCAGTATTTTACTACGAAGGGAATATGAGCGAGTAACGTAGAGTTCAGGTTAGTGCAAATATTTGTTCGTTTCGGTACTTTGAAAATGTCAGTAAGCATTATGATACCCAGGGCAGTGTAAATATCAGTTGGAAAGGATATTATAACTCAGTAAAGTAAGAATATCAAAATAACTGTAGTAGAGTCAGAATATTCCCACGTCTCTGTACAGTGGGAATATCAGTATGCTACGTAAGGTTAGGTAAAGTAGAAATATCAGTCTGTAAGCAATATGGAACTCAGTAATTTGGGAATATTTTATTGACCTAATGCGCGAAGTTTTGCAACGTCACCGTATGAAACCACGAAGAATACTGACTCAAGGTGACGCTGCTGTTCTACTACAATGTACCAGTCCCCAGGTCCCGCGTTACGCAGTTGTCCATTCAAGACTTGTCGTTTCGGGCAGTTCAACCATCGTTCCCACAGCTCGGATCTGACTGTAATTGCCTATCATTTATGTCGAAATCTGAAATCCTACCTCCAAGGATGCCACTTTTTGGGGGGAGGGGGATGATGTGGTGCTGATAGCGGCTAATGAGACGAGCATTGAGAGTTTGGAGGACAAGTGGAATCAATATACTTGGGTCTTGGAACACAAATATTGAAAAAGGAATAAGGAATTTTGCTTTAGTTTGTCTTATCATGGTGTACAGTTTGTTAAACTTTTTGACCACACACACACATACACACATATATTTATGCTGATGCCTCCATGTGGTTTTATATTTGGCCTTTAATTAGAACACGATACGGTAATCGCATTAGCAATCGTAGTCCGTTGTCGTTGATTTTTCCTCTACCATGGGGACCGATGACGGCACTGTAAATATCAAAATCGGCTCCCACTCTTGTGTTGAAGTCTCCCAGGAGGACGAGCTGTCTTCACCCCAGAAGCCATTTTGCAGTGTCGAGAATTAACCCGAGATGACCTTCACCCGAGTGGAACTGCATAAGAATACCAGAGAACATCGAATTTGTCGAGGTTTATCGCCGGCACGGTTTTATCCTGACGGTTTACTCCCGAAGCCTTTACCCTTTCTAGGTCTAACCCACATGACAGGGGAGTGTGCAGAGGTTCGTAAGCATCATGATTACTGCAATAGGCGCATCGCAATATCTTGTAGGAAACACACATACCCTCCCCCTCCCAACACACAGTGGACCAGGAGGAAGATCCTGAGAAGCTCTACGCCACGTCCCACGATCATGAAATCTGAAGATCAACTGATTGGCTTGTGATATGATTGGGATATCTCGTTGATTGAGATACTCACTTTCTAACCAGAATTATGATTGGTCGGTCGCTTGCAATTCCAGGCCAATTAGGTCTTCCGAATCTAATCTGGGCTCTGCTGTGTAGGCTGATTGGCTGAGACGAGTGCTGTATTGATGTAATCTGAGCCGAGCTATCAGACTGTTTAGTGTGGCCACTTGTTGTGAAGCAGAGTTGAGGCGTAATGTGATCTGACACCGGAATAAGTTGAAGATTATTGTGTACCTCAAGAAAATCTACATTTAATTTGGGTTATCTTTTGGTTTCATGAAATCAGTTCCATAATGGTGGTCACAACACAAAGACGTCACCCACTGGATCTTCAGTAGGACACACCTTTGGTTGTCACGTCCACTCCTCTGTTCACCCCCCCCAATCTTTTGTGTTTCTCATTAACAGCCTTAACACACATGCGAAATTCGTGCAGCTCATCCTGGCCAGTCTCATGATGTGCTTAATTATGCAATTAAAACCATGGAAGTCATTAGTCGACTCAGTGAGCTTACCACTTCCCTTTACTGCTCTTCCCCTCACTCTTTCCCCTTTTCTTCCTTCCCATTTTCTTCCTTCCCTTTACCCCTCCCTTTCCCCCACCTCTACTTCCCTACTTATTTCTTCCCCTCACCCTCACCCCTTCCCCTCACCCTCACCCCTTCCCCTCACCCTCACCCTTCCCCTTCCCTCACAGTCATTTTCCTCACTCCTGACCCTCTCTCCCTTACCCCTCTCAGTTTTTACCTTTTCTCGTCTTCGTCCCTCTAACTCTTCATTTTCCTCCTCCGCTTCTCCCTCTTCTTCCTACTTTCTCTTTTTTGTCTTGCCTTCTCCAATCTCTCCTTTCCTTACTCCTATCCCTCCTCCTCTTTTGTATTCCCTTCTCTCCCTCTCACCTCCAACTGTATTCTCCCTTTCCCCAGTCATGTGCTCCTTCCCTTTCTCCCCCTCCCATCTTCTTCCTCAATCCTCCCTTTCTCCACTCGTCTAACTTTTTCCACCCTCCTCTGCATTCTCTCCCTAACTCTTCTTATTCCTTTTCTCATCTTCCTCCTCCCTCCCTCTCTTCCTTTACTGTATCACCCTCCTCACCCAGTCACCCATCCCACCCGCTCTCCCACTCCCACTTCCACTTCCACTCATCAACCCACCCACTCACCCGTCCACTCACCCACCCACCTACGTGTCTGGTCTTGCGCCAAACTTAATACTTGGTGATTTTACACACGAAAGAAGCAGCAAATTAACGGAGGATAACAGGAAAAAAGACGAAAAATAAAATATTAGCATATTTTCTGGTAGGAGAGAGAGAGAGAGAGAGAGAGAGAGAGAGAGAGAGAGAGAGAGACCTCCTTCAAGTAATAATCCTTTAAGAAAGAAAGAAAGAAAGAAAGAAAGAAAGGTAAACTAGAGGTACCATTTCTCCTTTATTTGTTCATCTTTGTCATAAAACAACTTGAGGTTTAGGCTTATCCCCTTCAAGTACGTCGAGTTATAATGAGCCGGTCCGTAAATCTTCCTTTAGGGGGAAGCCATTCATCAGGTACCCCGGGAATGGGAGTATAATGGGTGGTGGGGCAAATGGTTAACGAGGGAAGAGATAGGGGTAAATACGCGGCTAATGGGTGGTGGTGGTAATGGTGGGGTGAGGGGATAACGAGGGAAGAGATAGGGGTAAATAGGAGGCTAATGGGTGGTGGCAGTGGTGGGTTAAAGGAATAATGAAGGAAGTGATAGGGGTAAATGGGAGGCTAATGGGTGGTGGTGGTGATGATGCGGTGAGGGGATAATGGGGGTGAGGTAGGGGTAAATAGGATGTTAATGTGTGTTGGATATTTAATGGGAAACGGAGACAATGAGACGATAATTGGTATAGTTATAATGGGGTGTAGAATTAATGGGAAAATAGAGACAATGTTAAGCTAATGGGTGTTGGTGATGATGAGATTAATAATTAATGGGGGAATTAATGGATTTAGTTACTCCATCTTGCCTTATTGACCTGACTGGTAATATTCTTTGCACGAGAGGGATAGTATATATTTCCTAGAGAAGATTAACGACTATTTAGAAGTCACCCCTCTCTTTAGGTGAGGGCGGGGGAGGTGGGGAGGAAACGAAAAAGGTGAAAAATAGGTGTAGTTTTTTTTTATTCCTTCCCCTTACATAAGACTTGAATAAGGGGTTACAAGACGGGGTTAACGAAGGTGAGACGGTGGCAGAGGGTGAGATAATTATAGGAAGGAGAGAAGGTGATTAGGAGGGGAGAGAGTGGTAAGGAGGGGAGGAGGTGGTTAGGAGGGGAGAAAGCGGTAGGGAGGGGAGGAGGTGGTCAGGAGGAGAGAGGGTGGTAAGGAGGGGAGAGGTGGTTAGGAGGGGAGGAGGTGGTCAGGAGGAGAGGGGGTGGTAAGGAAGGGAGGAGGTGGTTAGGAGGGGAGGAGGTGGTTAGGAACGAGGTAGAACTGGCTTCCCATCACCCTGAGAGAGAGAGAGAGAGAGAGACTTCACTTTAAATATACACTAACTGTAGGGTCTAACATATATATGATATAAGGAAATACGAAATTATATGACATTCACAACCTATATTAAAGCGTAATATCATTCACTATTTCTAGTATAAATATATTTTTCCCCAAGGACATTCATAAATCAGAGATCATCAGAACCTTGTAATGGCACACTCAGGCCCACGACAACAGAATCCAATTACCCTTCCTGATCCTCCTTCATGATGTTTACGATCCCAGGGTTCACAGAGAATCGTACGAGTCTCCCCCCCTACGGCCTCCCCTTGCCCTGTGAGTGTGTGTGTGTGTGTGTGTGTGTGTGTGTGTGTGTGTGTGTGTGTGTGTGTGTGTCCTGGCTACTGGTATCAGGACCCATGTCGCTGGCACACTTAAGCTACGACGTCTAAAATACCAACAATGGCCTCAGAATTACACTGAGACTGCAGTGTAGTTGTATACTTTACTCAGCCTCAGTTATGACAAAAAACTTATAAAGGTGATGGGAGTTTGACCTGTGGTGGTGACCTATGGTGGTGACCTGTGGTGACCTAGTCTGAGGTTATATAGTTCATGTTTATTAAACGTCTTAAAACATAGTAATCATATAGGGTTCTCAAATACGATCAGGTCCCTGTGTATTCAAGGACATGAGTTTATAATCTTCATATAATTAGGAGTTGATTGAGAACTTGGACCATTTTAACAACAGCTGCGCCTCCTTAACTCTCTCTTAACTTTCTCCAACTTGCCTCGGTACTTATATTCTCAACACTTTCTAATATCATATTATAAACTACAAAGGCAAAGACGAGTGAAAGTTCAGAAGTAATTTGGGAAAGTTGGAAGTTTTGTTTGTTTTCCTCGTGTTTATATTCTGGTGCCATATGGTCTCTGCTGTTTTGTTGGTGTTGATAAGCTGTTGCTCTTTTTTCGGGGAATTTATTTTCTTAATAATCTGACGTTTTTAGTTTTCTGGGGTTTTTATGGGTCTTTAGTCTGTTATTTTTATTTAGTTTTTCATGTTCTTTATAAAAAAATTACATTTATTCTTTTCTAGTAATTTCTTTTTGTTTATATACTGATATTTTGTTCATGAAGGTTTTCTTTATTTGTTAACATAATTAATGTATGACTAGTTATCATTATTCACTGTTTATTTATGTTTACTAATTCTGAGTATTTAAACATTTCTAAATTTATCTTATTATCAATTAAAATTTTATTATTTACCCATTCATTCAATATTCTTTTAATTCTTCTATTTTTCTTACTTAACTTCGATATTTGATTTTTTCAATTCATTTTTATTCAGTTATTTTTCAGTCACCTTTTTATTTATTTTTTATCTTATCGCTAAAATCTGACAAGTTTCTAATATCTTTTAATAGATACGAGAACGAATCTAATTAAGGTTAGCGCCTCTTTAGTTCATTAACAGGTCTTTGCTAACTTTTGCCAAAATTAATTTACAATATGCAAATCTTGACTGTCTAATTGGGTTCGGAAGGTTTGGTTAGCAGAGAGAGAGAGAGAGAGAGAGAGAGAGAGAGAGAGAGAGAGAGAGAGTCATTTGTTCATTTGTTCATTCGTTCATTATACTTTTTCTAATATAATTCTCTCATTTTCTTCTTCGTCTTCTTCTTGCACGTATTTTCTACAATTTACTACGTGTGTATTAAGCATTAAGGTCATCCATAATGGGCACAGTACACAACGCGGGTGTAATTTAATACCACCGTGTGAGTGTTTTTGTCCATAGTGTTTATTGTATAGGTAATTTAAAATGACGGGAAATTACACACAATGGACAATTAATATGTAATGTGAGCATTTATTTTGTTTAATTTTGTGTCTGTGTGTTTATCCGTCTGTCTGCCCGTCTCTGTATTTTTGTTCTTCTGTCTGTTTGTCTCTCTCGCTCTCTCATAGTTCACTTTCTAGGTCTCCTTTTCTCTATTACTCAATCACTCACGCACTCATACACTCACTCACTCTACTTCTTCTTCAGCCAATATGCAAGCCTCTAGGACAAAATACCCATCCAGAAAATCGTAATCGACGAAAGATTAATGACCCAGTATTTATCCAGTGTAAACAAAGATATTATACACACTAAATCCGGGTAAATGGAGTTGGGGGATGACTGACCTCTCGTGTTTACTTCAGGTTAGAGTTAATACAAGTTGAAAATATTGATACATCCGGGAAAGTGAAGGTGAATGATCGTAACTGTTGTTATTGATTAAGTTTGTCACTGGAGTAGAAACGTTCATAAATCTTGTAAAGTGAAGGTGGATACTTTCTTAACCTAACCTAACCTAACCTTACGTAACGTAACGCAACCTAACCTAACCTAACCTAACATGAAACAACATAATCAACGGCTCCGGTGTGAAAATTCCGTTCTGGCTCCAATAGGAAAATTTGGCTTCGGCTTTGGTATGAAAATTCGGGTTCGGCTCCGGCATGAAAATTGGGGATCGGGTTCGGGTTTGGTCTTGGTCTTGGAATGAATTTGGTCCCCAGAAGCATCATCACCAGTATCTCGTGTGCTCCGTCATCAGATATTTATGGCGCTATCCGAGGGTCTCTCAGCGGATATTTGGCGTGATTTATTCCGTGCTATGAAACACAAGACGAGACAGAGAGAGAGAGAGAGAGAGAGAGAGAGAGAGAGAGAGAGAGAGAGAGGTGAAATAATGTTGGATGGGTATGAAAGACGATAGGAAGAAATAGGAAAGAAGATAAAGATAAAGTAAAATGGATGAATAGGTGAGAGAAAGAAAAGGCCGAGAGGAGAGAGAGAGAGAGAGAGAGAGAGAGTCAATGTGAGTGGTTGGGAGAAAGAGGAGAGAAAGGAGGGAGAGAGAGGAGATGGTTAAGGGAAGTAATAACTCCAGTAGGGAAATAAAGTGAAGAATTTGGTGTGTGAATAACCAGGAATAGAAAAAAAAATAAAAAAAAGAATGAAATGAAACCTTCGACTTTCCCAAAAATCTGAAATAAATAAACTAATTAAAAGACAAAAATACAAATTTATTTATTTGATTATACATTATTTTATTTATCTATTCATCTACTTATTTATCTTATTTGTTTTTTTCATTTTCCTGTGGTATTAACTCAACCCGCGTGTGTTTTATGGGTAGTCATCTGTAATGGTTATTGTGGTGGTGGGGATACTGCCGCCAACACCACACTAATTTAATCCCAATCTTTTGTTATTGTTATTTTTATTTTTATTTACTACTGTTGTGATTCGAGTAATTTAAACTGGAGGAAAATTACTAACGAGGGTTGGTAACTCATGGTTTTGTGTGTGTGTGTGTGTGTGTGTGTGTGTGTGTGTGTGTGTGTGTGTGCTCTTTCTTTTTTCCATTTCGCTTTATTTCATATTCTCAGTCTCTCTTCTTCATTTACACGTTTATTCATTGGCACACACACACACACACACACACACACACACACACACACACACACACACACACACACATTACACTAATCTGATCCGAAAAAAATTATGCACTTTGTCCAGTTTTTAATA
Organism: Homarus americanus; assembly: GCF_018991925.1. Lineage (NCBI taxonomy): Eukaryota > Metazoa > Arthropoda > Malacostraca > Decapoda > Nephropidae > Homarus > Homarus americanus. Next base: position 424,010 of record NW_024756024.1, read on the forward strand.
CGTGTCTGAACCATTCATAACAAACAAGTAAATCTGTTCAGCTGGGCCGTAAAGTGAGAGTCAAAGACCAATGGTTCTGTCGCTGACTCAGGTACATATATTCTCCAGATTCCAATTTTCCGCATAGGTGAGCCGGGCTTTGAGACTGTGTGGCGGTCAGATTTACTAGCCCCTTAAAGTAGTGGAAATATTTTGCCATGAGTCTGTTGTAAACACATGGCCTTAGGGGTCATGAACTGACGCGTGCGTGGGTAGATGCTAATAGAGGAAATAAGGATAATTGAGATAAAGGTAAATACGTAGTTAATTACGTAGAAAAGAGAGAAAGATGTGATAAGAAGTGATTGATGAGAGTAAATATAAATTGATGATATTGAAATATAAATGTGTATAAACGTTCATTATTATTAAAGAATACATAAATAACAAGAACTGAATAATAGTGATGAAAATGAATAGATGAATTGAGAAGTAAGATAAAACTAGGTACAAAAGTAAATATATAAACAACATATTACCCTAGCTTGGTAGAAAAGATACCTTGTGGTGGCTTTCAACTACACCTTAAGAGTACTATACTGGTGCTGTGTTGACCTGAAGTTTAGTGGGGCAGTTTAACCTTCAAGTGTGTATTATAAACTACTCACTGTTAATGGAGTAATTTTTTACGCCTGTAACTCTCAAAAAAGTAAATTTCTATACATGAAATTGCTTTTCACGCCTCTAACTTTCATGTAAGCAGCTTTTACGCCTCTAATTTCAATTTTGTAGTTATTGCGTGTCTAACTTCCAACTAACATAAATAACTTTCATCGTAATTTTCTCACATTACCTATTTCTTTTTGTAATTTAACTAAAAAAATGAAAATCTCGACCACACTTCATCTATGTCAAAATCTATTCACTTGTAACTCACTCCAAAAATTATCTTTACGGAGGTCCGATGATTTTCAAAACGAACATCTCGATTCCTATTGTCTCGGTAGAGTTGTTAAAATCCTTCATATTTTGTGTCAAATTGTCTCACACAAAATCGTTAAGTTACTTTTTTTGGAGTGTGTGTTTTTATTTTACATCTTAAAATACTTACGACTGTTATTCCATGTCTTCAAGTTAGAGTCTCCAATTTTTTCTTCAGCTTTTCATCTCTCTCACAAAAACAGCGACTACCTGAGCGAGTGAGACTTGTGATAAAACTTGAAATTTTAAGGAAGGGAATTCACAGCAGAGAAACATCATCGTTATTCCTATTGATGCACCTTCCAGATTTTTTATTTGTTTTTTTAGTTTTTCCGGTAAAGTTATTCAGAGTTTCAGGTACTCATTAAATTTAGACCAGGAATTTAACCATTTCTGGCTTATATCCTAATTTAATCTACCCTTAAATCTATATTCATATATTTTACCCTATCCTTACCATAACTTATCCCACTACTTTAATATATAATACATAGTTCTAACCTAAGGTAACCTGATCCGGAAACAATCAAATTTAGGTCCGTGTCTCAGGTCCGAAGGGCTGGAGTGGCAAAGGGCTTGAGGGCTCTGAGGAGAGTTGTTTACGTCTTGTTTGTGTCCTCACGCTCTCTCTCTCTCTCCCTCTCCCTCTCCCTCCCATCCACTTTTATCTCCTTACTTCCTGCTTCCTCCTTCACTTCTGTCACCTGCTTCTGTCTCTTCCTTAACATTTTAGATTGGGCTAGATTAAGTGTAAGTTAAATTGGGTTGAGTTTAATTCGAATATAGATTTAGATTAAATAAGGTTGGATGAAGTTAGGTTTGGTTAGATTAGATTAAGTTAGGTTTGGTTAGATTGGATTAAGTTAGGTTTGTTTGATTAGATTAATTTAGGTTTGGTTAGATTAGATTAAATTGGGTTTGGTTAGATTAGATTAGGTTCGGTTGGGTTATGTACGGAACTCTTAGGACTGAGAGCTATTAGGAGTGAGACCCAATTAATCTGCAACAGGTCAAGGTCCCCCGCAGCGTCTCACCCTCTCCTTAAGGTCACCTGAGTGTAATTTCCTCCTCCAGGAGATGGCGACGGAGGTATGTGTGGCTGAGGGAGGGAGAGTGAAGTGAGGGGAACGCAGGTAAAATAAGTGAGAAGGGAAAGCAGGTAGGATAGGTAGGAGAGTGAGGAGTGAGAGCTGGTGTGAGAGGTGAGAGGGGAGGGCGGGTGGGAAAGACGAAACAGGAGGGTGGAAGAGGCAAGGGGAGGCAGTGAGAGAAGGGAGGAGGAAGGGGGAGAGGGGCAGGTAACGAGACGAGAGTCTTTCGAGGTTTTTGTGGTTGTCAGGTACAAGGGTGGATGGTGAGAGAGAGAGAGAGAGAGAGAGAGATTTTGTGTGTGTGTGCGAGTGCTGGTATGGCCGTGTGGACAAGGGAGGCGCTTGAAGAGGGTCGTGCTGGAGTGTGTGTGTGTGTGTGTGTTAGGGCACCTGGAGGGACTTACCTGAAGGACATACCTGGAGATGGGGGATAAGACGCTGGTCGTGTTTACGTGAGCGTCTCAAGGCAAGAGGAGGATGTCTTAACAAGCTGTGTAGAGGAACGTTATTGGGGTGAGTAGTAAAGGGGGAGAGAGAGAGAAGGAGGGGGATAAAGAGTAAAGAGGTGATTAGCTCAAAGAAGGAAAAGGAAGAGTACAAGAGGAAGAGAAAGACTAAATGGCCCACTAAATCAAGCGTATTAGGAGAAAAAGAGGACGAAGAATAAGAGTCACATTATCACAAGAGGAGTGAGAAGTCATGGTAGGAAGAAGAAAAAAGAAGAGGCAGAAGGAAACAGAAGATGACGAGAAAGAAGAAAACAATGAGGGGAAGGAGAAATAATAATAAGAAGAATAAGAAGAAGAAGAATAAGAAGAAGAAGAAGAAATTAGCACAAGAGGAGTGAGGAGTCACGGCAGAAGCACTTAGGTGAACGATGAAGAAGACTACGCGGCTAATTAGGGGTGAAGGAAGGTACGGTACTTACCCCTAATAGGCTCTTGGTATTACATGAAGAGTTGTTTGTTGTTGCCTGAATTCGTGATAATAAATATAATAATAATACTGAATATGATAACGAGAGAATATTACTCTTACTGACAAGAGCTTTCCCGCTATCTTTGTCTCTTTCTCTATCTCTCTCTTTCTTCTCTTTTCTATCTCTTCTCTTTCTCTAACCCCTTTTTTCTTTGTGTCTCTGTTGACTTGTTTCTCAATCTGCTTGTTTTTTTATTTAATTCCCTGTCTGCATGTTTGTTATTCGATAGATCTCTGCCTATCTCTCTGTATGTTTATCTCTCTCTCTCTCTCTCTCTCTCTCTTTCTCTTTCTCTCTTTCTCTCTCTCTCTCTCTCGCTCTCTCTAACGAACTAACTATCTCCCTCTCACAGCACCTTCACCAGTCTGGCCAACATCCCACAATTTCCTGCCATTTGAAAACGTTTATTAAGGAGTAGTTCACCTGATGCCTCCCCAGCACCTCACCTGTCACCTGTCCTCGCCTCCACTTCACCTGTCACTTACTGCTGTCACCTGCCACCGGCTCCGTACCTCACCTGTCACCTGCTACTACCTTTACACCTCACTAGTCACCTGCCTACTCCCCACTTCACCTGTCACCTACTGCTGTCACCTGCCGCCGCCTCCGTATCTCACCTGTCGCTAGCAACCTCCTTCATACCTCACCTTTCACCTGATGCCGCCTTCACACTATACCTCTCGTTTACCACTGCCTCGATACCTCATTCCCCCATTCACTCATTCTCCTTTTTACCTATTCTCATCCTATCCATCTCACTATTCACATCCCCTCTTCATCTATTCACTAACTCAATTCTCTATCCAATGTCCCTTTTTCCTCTTATTATTCCTCTCTTCCTCAGTTCACTCCTAAGTCGTCCTTCACTTCACCAAATTTCTCATTACTCTCCCTTCCTATCCTTTATGTACCTAATTTACCCCAATGTTGCTTTTCCTCCTAGTTATTCTTTTTTTCTTATTGTTCCTGTTTTCCTCTTTTTTTTCATTTCGTTATCGTGAACCGAATTGACTCATGGACGGATTGATTCATCAATTCGATTGGCTCATGACCCGATCGATTTACGAACCAGATTTGTCGTATTAAAATTGGGAGTTGGTTTGGATTCATTAAGGTTGAGTTTGGTCGGGTTAGGTTAGGGTAGGTCGGGTTAGTTATGGTTTTCTTATGGTAGATTGTGTTAGGTTAGGTTAGGTTTTGTTAGGTTAAGTTGGGTTGGGTCCAGGAATTATTAGGTTCCAATCTTCCGCGCCCTCTCCTCAATTCCTTCTCTTCCTTGTTTAATCCTCCTTTATTGTCCATTCAGCCTCTCCCTCTCCTATTACCCTTTGTGTCTCGCCACTTCGACAGGATTTCCGCAGTCTCTCTCTCTCTTTCTCTCTTTGTCTTTTTCTCTTTTATTCGTTTTTTTACCAGTATTTTTCTCTCACTTTCTCCCCGCCTCTGTTCCCTTTCTTTTTCTCTTTCAATCATAATTTTCCCTTGCTTTATTCGTTTTGTTTTTCTTCCTCAGTACGATTGGGAGCCTAATGTTAATGGGTTCCAATCGTCAAAAGCATCCTATCGTACATGGGCTCAAATCGTCTATGGGTTCCAGTCTTCAGTGGATTCCAATTTGTAATGGGCTCCAATGGAAAAGAAGGAGATATATTTGATAGCTAAAAAGAGAGAGAGAGAGAGAGAGAGAGAGAGAGAGAGAGAGAGAGAGAGAGACGGTTCACTGGTTCTTTTACGTGGTCCTCCGGGATATTTTTCAACCTTAGTGTGTTGTCCTTAAACTTTTTCTTACCGACAACTTGGGGGAAATTGGTGGTGGTGGAGCCGTCACCTGAGAGAGAGAGAGAGAGAGAGAGAGAGAGAGAGAGAGAGAGAGAGAGAGAGAGAGAGAGATTAAGATATGGTTCTGAGGGAAGGAAAAGTAGGGAAGGAGAAGTTAGGAGTGAGGATGGGTGGGGGGGGGGGAGAAAAGAGGGAGAGAGGTGCAGCAATATGTAATAAAAGTAGAAATATCACTTTTTACGTTGATAATTTTGATTTGTTTACTATTACTACTACTACTTCATAATAATAATAATAATAATAATAATAATAATAATAATAATAATAATAATAATAATTGTAATAATAATAATTGTAATAATAATAATAATAATAAAACCTTCACAGTTTCATTATCTATCTTAACACAACCTCCAGGAATCCTCGCCATGACGTTACAATCCACCTCAAAAACGCCACAGGAACGGCGGTGGGTAAATCCGCCTTGATTGGTCTTGTTTGCGAGTTGTGAGACGAATAGGACAAATCAAGCAAGGATAGTGTCTCCGGAAATCCTCTTTCCCCCTCAGGCTGCCTCGTCGCAAAGAGGCTTAAATTTTGCCCTGCTTGGTGATTCCTCGGAACGAATCAAAATAAACTAGGCTGCGCGCGCAATTATGTGTGCGTTGCATATTGACGTAATTTCTGGTCCTGTTGTGGTGTGTAATAATAATAATAATAATAATAATAATTAACGGTTTATTGAAAGAGCTTGGCAGACAGAAGGCTGAAAATATACAGTTACATATTTGGGGAATGGGTTTCGAATTACAAATAATCTACAAGTAACATAAGTGATACAAATAAGATATATAATAACTAGATGGGGAAAAGCTCAAACTACAGTGCATTTCAACATAATGACAGTGCAAAAATTAGTATTTACTGGGAGTGAATACACTGGTTTATTACAAGTTATTGATAATTTTTACAATGGTTAGGACTGGGCTGTTCTTATAGCGATCAGTTCGTGCACGTATGGGATGGATGTGTGTGTGTGTGTGTGTGTGTGTGTGTGTGTGTGTGTGTGTGTGTGTGTGTGTGTGTGGTAGGGAGAGAGAGAATTGAGATGAATGAGATAAGTGAAAGGGAAATAGGAGGAGATGATGGTGGAAGGGAAAAGGGAAGAGAAAGAAGAGGTGGTTAAGACGGGAGAAAGAAAAGGAAACGATGAAGGGAACAAAGAACAATGAAATATTAAAATAGGAAGACGAGAATGGAGACTGTAGATGTAGAAAGAAAATGAAAGCTAAAAAAAAATCGAAAACGGAGTATGAGGAAAATGGGAAACATTGTGGTATGGCCAATGAAAAATACATCCATGTTGTGCTTCTGAAAATGGGTTCCGACGGCAGGAACCCATTCATTCTTTTTTATTCCCGAAATGTCACGTGACTGACTGAATACCGAGTAAAATAAAATATAGTCTATATATAGAAGTAGTTATCTAGCATTTCTATGTAGACGTGTACGATTATCTATCTATCTATCTGTTGTATTATATATATATATATATATATATATATATATATATATATATATATATATATATATATATATATATATATATATATATATATATATATATACGTAGAATTACACTGAGAAATATATGGGTTTCGGCAGATCTCGAAATGCACTCACGTAGAATTTATATCAAAGCAAAAAAAAAAAAAGAAAAAAGGGTTTCGAGGAACTTGTATGAATCAAAACGAATTTCAAATATAAAACCGTATCCGCTAAAAAAAGGGGCATAGCGCACTAGTGTATAACGCTTGAGAGAAACAGAAAAAAAATATTAACAGGAAAAAAAAGTTTCACAGGTTTAAAGCGAATTAATAATATATAACTATACTTTACATCATACTTAGGTTATTCATTTTTATCGTTTATATATTACGAGTTGCTTTTATATCTTTGGTCAATATGTAGTTTTGTATTAATGAATGTATAAATAAATAATCCAAGAAATTAATAAATACATGAATGAATTAATGACAACTCCTTAAACGTTGGTTTTTATGGAAGTTCGACTAAGATTATAATTATTCATATATTTATTTTTTAGTTTTATGATATTAATGAAGTTAAACTCTCACCTGAAGGTCAACAGGTAAAAATAAACACCACATACATTGATACATTGATCATCCTACGAGTGAACTAAATCATTTGCTTATCATCCTACGAGTGAACTAAAACACATCTACTTATCATCCTACGAGTGAAAAACCTCTTTGAGTGCAGCAAAGGTAAAGGTGATAGCTATTCATTAGTGTTATTTACCTTTGGGGGTCGGGCTTTTTCTCTACCTCTGGGTGGGGGAGGCGTTACGGGGGGGTGGGAGGGGGGTGGGGGTCACGGTAATCCTCTTAGGCGTGCGGAGGAAATGGGAAGAGGAGAGGAGATTATTCGACCTAGAGGGGAGAGGGTAAAAGGAAGAAGAGGAATAAGAGAAAGAAAAGGAAGAGGAGAAAGAGGAAGAGTAGCAGAATCAGGAGGAGAAGGGAAAGAGAAGATGTGGACATAGAAGGAATAAGCAAAAAATAAAAGGAATGATGGGAAACAAGAAGATGGTGATGATGGAGGAGGGGATTAGGGAAAAGTGTGGATAGGGAAAAGAAACAACAGGGATAATAGGGAAGGTGGAGAATGAGAGAGGAGATTAATGAGAGGAAAGGAAGAGTGGGAAGAAAGAGTAGTGTTGGAAATCTAGGAAAGAATAATGTAGGGAAAGTAATAAGTGAGAGTAAAGAAAGAATAGATGATGAGAGAGAGAGAGAGAGAGAGAGAGAGTTGCGGAAGCAGTGTGACGAGTAAAAAATTCGGAGGGGGAAGGGAAAGTGCGAGATGAGAGTCGGAAGGAGGAGAGAGAGAAAAAGGTGAGAACAGGGAGGGTGAGTGGAAGGTGAAAATGGGAAAAATAGAATTGAAAGATGAAGAGAGAGTGAGAGATAAAAGTTCGGAAGGACTTTGAGAGAGAGAGAGAGAGGGATGGATGGGTGGTTTAGTTCAGTTCAGTTAATCCTTGGGAGGCTATACTCACTAGTTAGGGTCACCAGGTTCCTGTGGCAGAGCTCTGGTGGCAGGTGGTAGAGTTGGCTGTGACGGCAGGTGGTGTAAGGCTGTCACGGCAGGTGGCGATGGTGGGAGGTGGTGAAAGGCTGCGATGGCAGGTGTGCAGATGGTGGTGGAAGACTATGGTTCAACATATTGTTACACTAAACTGATAATAGGGATGTGGGAAGGATGTGGACACACCTGCTCTCCCTTCTCCCTCCCCTCCCTTTCCCTCCCCTCCCCTTCCCTTCTCTCCCCTCATTCCCCAGTTCCCAATAATCCCCTCTTAACCACTAACTCGAGGCCCATCGTAACTGGGGTGCAAACACAAGCCCCCACCTGACCCTCTACCACTCCAGGAAAGGGAAGAAGTAGGATAGAGGAAGATTAGGAGGAGGAGGAGGGGGAAGGATTAAGGCTACGAGAAGACAGGGGGGGGGTGATAGCAGAGAGGGGTAGGAAGATGCTGGAGCTGTTATGGTAAAGTCATTGATCACAATATCTTCACTATAAGATGCAAAGATATATCTCTAGTAATAACACCTTGATATAATAAAACACATTAGAGATGTACCCTAAGCTCTCATGCGTTTTGCAGAGATTAGCAACCTTAAAACGGTAATATTTGACATACGGACATCCATTACCCCCCTCACAAAAATTCCCCGGAAAGCAAAATTTCACGACCGAGGAAAATGAATGAGTGGTGTACTTAACCACCGTCAGGAATGATGTATACGTAAACACATTACCTGGGAATTATCATGTGTGAAGTGTAAACACATCTGATCATAGCGGATCACACCCACGTGACAGCTGGCCACTGCGTTGACTGTTTATCAGCTGTGCAATTTAAACATAACTGATCGTGGCGGATTACACCCACGTGACACCTTGGCTCTGTGTTGACTGTTTTTACAACCCAAGTTAGGTCTCGAAATTATATGTATAGTCTTTTATTCTGTGTACAGTTAACAAAAAAAGTTTCTGCACCTTCATGGTGTTATACAATATGACACACCGAACCAAGAATTCTGAAAACACTTATTTACGTGGGTGATTCCTGTTAATTTCTCTGTATTAACTATATGTGATATAAAAAATACATCATACTGGTTATACAATTCATCACACAACCAGAAATACCAACCTTACCAAATTAACATGGCCTCAGTCAGTGATCATTGCAGAAGCCATCAGACCATGGGGTGAAGAATATTTTTTTGCTGACTGTACATGTAATATTATGAGTATGTATGTGTGTGCGTGTGTGCCTTTCTATATTCGTGAATGTATGTGTGTATTGTATCTACATGTACGAGGATGCGTGTCCGTGATTACACATACAAATAGTTTTGAATACAGTTGGGTAACTTCAGACTAGATGTGTTACACATCTTAGTCTAACTATAAGCATATATCTACATTATATACTTATCTATCTGTATGTGTATATATTGTACTTATCTATAATGTATATAATTCAGACTGTAGCTTCTATATCTTACAGTATATTATTGCACCATTACCCTGGGTACAACCACAATACGTTACATTTACTCAGCAATAAGATTATGCTCTTTATAAGTTTTAGCTAAAATCGATAGGTCTATTAAATGTTACACACAATGTTCAGATTACAATTACTGTATATAAGTTGTGTCTCTTGTCATTAACTTGTTTTATATTTCAATTCCATTATTTTTTTTGTCTAATTACACTTTTTTTATTATTTTTTATGTTAGTTTCACTTCCTCTGATTAGTTTTTTCTTCTTCGCATAGTGTTTTAATTTCATTTGTGACCTGCTCAGTTGTAATCTGGCTTCTCTTTTATCCTGAAAGTTTTTTTTTCACATTCACTAATAATATTTCCTTTTGGCGTCATTCACTGATGTTCATTGTTTAACTTTTCAATTCCCTCCACCAAAAAAATGTGTTTGGTGTTTCAATTTCATATTCTATCCCTGCACTGTTTTCAGCTTCACTAAGTCCTCTTTAATCTTACCCAACTTTTGTATTTTTAATTGCTCAAGTTTTAGCCTCACTAAATTCATTACTGGAACATGTTCTGATCTGCAGGCTGCCTCGGGGTAGCTTCTCTTTTGGGATACCGAGACCTTGAATTATTCAGGAAATAAAGTATGATGATTTTTATACCTGACAATATAAATTGCATTATCCTGGGATGATATGTGTGTATAGGAATGCCTTTGGTAATATTTAACCCCAGAATTGATAATAGTCATCTTCTGTTTCTTACAAAAGTCAACTGACCTGTCTATTTTATTTAATTTACCCATCCCATGTGATCCTGCTTAAGGTGTCTCTGTCTCCCTCCTTACCTTCACTTCAAATTGATCCATTGATGTACAGTAAATTTCACAGCTTTTCGGTCACCTTCATATCTTCATAAACCTTTTCTAAAACTTAAATTATTGACAAGACCTTAGATTTAGCCTCAAATATGACTCGCAGAACGCTGTATGGTACTACCCAATATCCCTTTACGTATCTATTCAACTTCTGCCTTACAAAACTTTTATATCGTGTTTATTTATGTTCTGATGTAACACATTCCTGCCACACACTTATGGTGGATTCAGATGTAACAAAAGAATAAATTTTGGACTCAGCTGGTCATTTAATTTGTTATCTGCTTTATAACATACTAAAAAGAGATATACTTACATACGATTTATTACTAGCTGAAAGAGCAAAGCTGGTGTGTGTGTGTGTGTGTGTGTGTGTGTGTGTGTGTGTGTGTGTGTGTGTGTGTGTGTGTGTGTGTGTGTGTGTGTGTGTGTGTGTGTCACCACTGAGATATTGTTGTGTCATCAAGCAGAAATGGCACAACCAGCCCAGATCTATCCCTGAGGAGGAACAATTTACATCTCTGGCGAAAGTTTTGTTGATTATTTTATGAAATGTTCGGTAGCAATTTCACTTAATATAAATATAATCTTTTAATTTACCTTGGAAAAAAATAATTTACTGGCTCCCGATTTTAATATTGCAGTAGTGTTTATACCCTTAGATATGTACAAATAAAGGGATGGACAGAGAGGTAAAATGTTATAGTGGCACTTGCTGATGTATCCAGCAGCTGGATACATCTGCAAGTGGCAGTATTCAGACCAGCGTCCAGAGACACACTTCACACCTGGCTTAGCTATGAATAATTCACTTATGTCTATATGTAGGTAAAAGAGTAAACTTACATTTTCTCCTCGTTCTCTTTTACTTTCACACTTCGCACGTCTCGCTATGAATAATGTAGGAGAATCTGCCCTGGGAGACACTGCTCACAGAGGGCCTGTCATTATTCACGTGTCGCGGCGAGATTCAGATGGATTTTTGCTGAAGAAAGAGTTAGTGGTGCTGACTAGCGCCAACAGTCCCCGAGTGACCCTCAACACAAAGACCAGTGCCAAGGTGACCCACAGAACAGCTGGACAGTTTTAGAAATGACTTAAAGGGAACCAAGACCAGTTTCAGGTTGACCTAAAGACCGATGCGAAGACAAGGAGAGCCAATACCAATTCAAGGTTGACCTAAAGACCAAAGAACAATATCAAGGCGACTTACAAAACAAAAGCAAAGTGAGAGGGAAAAAAAGGTCGATGGAAAACATTAGGGAATATGTTAATGGAAAGCTTGTATATGGGCGACAGGTGAGGCGCATGTTTATTTACCTTCGTGATAAAGTATCTTGTTGTTGACCACCTGCAGGGGAGCTAATTATTAGTCCTGTCAGAACCATAGGGAGGTTAGTGTGCGTGTGTGTGTGTGTGTGTGTGTGTGTGTGTGTGTGTGTGTGTGTGTGTGTGTGTGTGTGTGTGTGCGTAATCCTCGCTATGTGTATATAAATGTGTATCTGTATGTGAACATGTGTGCGTGCGCGTGTGTGTACCTATGGACTGGCTAGTGGCTGTGTTTTTAATATTAAGATGACCACATAAACAGAGTCTTCAGGTCACGATACACCAGTCTAGGGAAAAGGGACCTTGTGACCGCGGTATGTATAATGTACCTAACACAAGCACTTTCATGACTTATGCAAGCAATCCGAGTAAGAGTGCATGCATTATTCAGCGACTCATGCATGCTTGTATGCAACTGGTGTACAGTTGTTTATGGAATTGCCTCTCCCTTGCTTATTGCATATGCAGCAGTAGTGTGTTTGTGTGTATCTGTGTGTTGTGCATATGTGTGTGTGTATGTATATCTATCTATCTATCAATCTATCTATCTATCTATCTATCAATCTATCTCTAGCTAGCTAGCAAGCTAGCTGTCTGTCTATCGTTCAGGTTCAGATTTATAATTATTTTCTTCTTTTTCTCAAGTTCTCTGTTCTCTTGTAATCATCTTCCTCTCCTCTCCTTAAGCCAGTGGTCCTTCGTATTGCTTCCTTGAGTGTTTATTTTTCCTTTTTGGTTAATGTATTTATTCTCTATCTTTCTCTCTCTCTCTCTTGGTCAATGTATTTATCTCTCTCTCTCTCTCTCTCTTGGTCAATGTATTTATTCTCTCTCTCTCTCTCTCTCTCTCTCTCTCCACGTTTCCGTTTCTGGCTTCCTACCATTTCCCCTGGCAAGATATTGGTAGTGAGATGTGAAAACCCTGGACGTCAGTACCTTTAGTAGGGATGAGACATTTCTTTCAGGGTTACATTTGTTAGCTCAGTGTCCATCCCTCCTGACTTGACTGATGATGATATGATTTTATTATTTTTGGGGGTCAGTTTCTTGCAGATATTTTCAGTTCCGATTAGTGTTTTCTCGTGCTCCAATACGCTGATTACTGAACGGTGTTGTTTGGCTCAGATATGAACAGGTTAATAAAATATAGGAGTAAATTAATGAGCTAAATTTTGCAGTTACAAGGAAAGGCACACACACACACACACACACACACACACACACACACACACACACACACACACACACACACACACACACACACACACACACACGTACATCCAGCGTCGCCGTGTGAGTATGTAGGCAATGACGGGACAAATAAGCTCTGCATATTTCAAACACACTCCAGGGGAGAGGCTCATGTATCAAGGACTGCTGAGTGTTGTCGAGAGAATTATTTACCAACGAGAGAGTGTGTGTGTGTGTGTAATAATAATAATAATAATAATAATAATAATAATAATAATAATAATAATAATAATTAACGGTTTATTGAAAGAGCATGGCGGCCGGAAGGCTGAATATATACAATTACATAATTGGGGAATGGGTGTCTTGATTTACAAATGATATTCAAGTAACAATACAATTATGTGTTGATAATTTTTACAATGGTTGGGACTGGGCTGTTCTTATAGCAATTAGTTCGTGCTCGTATGGGCTGGATGAGGTTGGGCAGGTGTGTGGCCACGTGTGTGTGTGTGTGTGTGTGTAATAATAATAATAATAATAATAATAATAATAATAATAATTAACGGTTTATTGAAAGAGCTTGGCAGCCTGAAGGCTGAAAATATACAGTTACATATTTGGGGAATGGGTTTCGAATTATAAATAATATACAAGTAGTGTGTGTGTGTGTGTGTGTGTGTGTGTGTGTGTGTGTGTGTGTGTGTGTGTGTGTGTGTGTGTGTGTGTGCTGTTCCTGTTTTCTAACAAGAAGATCAATATATGTATTACGTGTTGCTAATTTGGTCGGACTTATAGATCAGGTCTCTCTAAAGAATGCACCAGGGGACAAAATTCACCATTAATCTAGAGTGTACACACACCGATGCTGGGGCTTAATTAACACAGGTAAGTGATATTACCTGTGGCTGAATAACAAAGTATTAAAAAGTTTCCTCATTGGCTTAAATAAATAAAACAGTAGTAAATATGTATTGAGATAGAAAAATGAATTAAAGTAAATATGTTATGAGTTAAATAATGATGAAATAATGATGATTATAATAGTAATATTGATAGTAATATTTTTTAATAATAATAATAATAATAATAATAATACATATGAAGACGATGAAATGAACAATGATTCGATTTCTTCTTATTTTTTTTCTTCTCTTACTCTTCCGCTTCCTCTCCTTCATCTTTCTTTCTTCTCCTCCATCATTCCTTTTATTGTATTCCTTTTCGTTTCTTTTCAGCTTTTTCTTCACTCTTCTTTTCTTCCACTGACCCATCCTCTTCTTCCTCCTCTTCCTCGTTCTCTTTTTCACCATTGTCTTCATCTTCATTTCCTATTCATTATTTCATTGCCTCTGATCAGTTGACAAGTACAAGGGGAAGGGGGTTATCAGAGCAATCAGATGGTCACTCAGGACCCCCAAGGTGTAATGGCTTTGTTCAATTAGGTTTGGTGGTTAATGGTTATTGGCGTTGAGGTCTAATGGTGGTTGTTGTGGTGGTTGTGGTAGTGAAGGGGGGTGGTAGAGAAGGGTGTAGATTCTGGTGATTCATGTTGGTAGCGGTGGTATGGGGACTGGTACGGGTAATGGTGGTGGTGGTGGTGATAGTGGAAAGAGTTAAATAGAATAATAGAATATATGAAAAGAACGATAAGGATAATTATGAAAAAAAAGAGATAGAGAAAAACCAAAGATGCTGGGAACATATGGAAGAGAAACTGAGAGAATGGGAGGGAAGATAAAGGAGAGAGAAAGGAAAGGATAACACAGAAGAAAGATGCAACAAGAGAGAATCGGAAATGGAATGAAGGATATAGAATAACTTAAATCCATATTAACATGTTTGTATGCATGCGTGCAACCCTTGTCTTGCTGTATGCGTTGTGTGTATATATGTTTTCCTGCCTCATTGTGTGTATATGTACATGTTTGTATGTATACTTGTCCCCGTATATATATCTATGTATGTGTATTTTATGGTATGCATGTATGTTTGTTACATGTTTTTTGTTTTTGTTTGTTTATGTCTATTGTATGCGTGTGTATTTGCTCTTTTTTTCCAGTCGTCTATCTCAAATTCATCACAGGAACTCATCTCCCGAAGGAAAGATCTTAGTCCCGCTGGGGAAGAAATCCGGACGTTTCTTTTATTTTTAAGAAATAATTATTGCCTTGGTAATTAATTTTTTTTTAATCTTTTCTACAGCTGTCTTCGTTACCAACAGTAAAACATTCAACCCATTTTTCATAATTACTTAAACGGCTTAATCTTATGAGGCCGGCTACTTAGAATTGTAAGTTAAGTGATGGGGTGGTTGTGGTGGTTGTAGTGGTAGTTGTGAAGGGGAGGGGGTTGTTGATGGTTGTGGCGGGGGTTGTTGGTGGTTGTTGGGGTTATTGTGGTGCTTTTGGAGGTTGTGGTAGGAATTATGGTTTCTGGTAGGTTTTGAGATAATGGCGGTTATCCTGTAGTTGGTTGTTTAAGTGGTTGTAGTTACTGGTTTGATAAATTGCGACTGAAAAAAATTAAGTCACCCGGACTGGCTGGGTGTCTAACTCCAGCACGGCGTGATTGGCTAGACAACTAACCAACCAGAGTCCAGGACAAGCCTCTGAAGCAACAGCAATCCAACCAATAAGCAACCGGAACGCACATCCAATCACAATCAAGGAATTTGGCCACGGAAATAATTCTCACTCGCCTGATAAAATAAAATACATAAAAAGAATACATATATATTTTTTAACTTACGATTTCGTAAAGAATTAAGTTGCCATTTCCCATAAATGTGTTCCCTCACCTCATGAATAATTGAGATAGAGAAAAAAACCTTGAATTTATAAGTTTGTTTGATCGTATTTTTCAACCCCCGTTTTTGTTGTTGTTTTTGTCTCCTTGGTAATAAAAGTTGATATTTCTTTTTTTTCTTTGTGGGTATGAACTTTGAAGTTTGTGATGTAAAATAAGAATAAATTAAAGAGAGAGAGAGAGAGAGAGAGAGAGAGAGAGAGAGAGAGAGAGAGAGAGAGAGAGAGAGAGAGAGGATTTGCTGTTTAGAACTGAACTGAGAATTTAAGCTGCTAATTTTTGTGTATGTGTTTGTTTTAAGTTTCCTCTTACGCTAGAATATATGTTCACACATCATTGACACACACACACACACACACACACACACACACACACACACACACAGCACATATTATACAACGGTGAATTTCATGAGGTTGAGAGAAAGTAAACAAGAAACTGGAACTAATGGAGACAGTGTTAGCAATACTGATCTTTCTCTTTCTTGCCATCACACCAAATCACCCACCCTCTCCTCTCTCTTACTATCCCCTCTCACCCACCCTCTCCTCCTCCCTCTCCCCCAGCCACTCGCCTAACACCAACATATTGAGGCGATACAAGAAGGCTCCACTACAGCATTGATACTGATGACGGTATTAACCTTAATGTACAGCAGAAGGAAAAAATATATGTGTGTGTCTTGATGTGGTCCCGGGACTCTGTTGATCAGCGAACGAGAAAACAGAGATATAGGAGCATATTATGTGTTGGAGAATGATGGTGGTGGTGTAAAGTGATGAAGGAGGATGTTGGTGATGAGTGATGGAGAATGATGTTTGTGATGAGTGATGGAGAGTGATGTTTGTGATGAGTGATGGAGAATGATGTTGGTGATGAGTGATGGAGAGTGATGTTTGTGATGAGTGATGGAGAATGATGTTTGTGATGAGTGATGGAGAGTGATGTTTGTGATGTAGAGTGATGGAGAATGATGGTGAAGATATAGAAAGTTATATATGCATTTGTATTTTGTTTGTTATAGCTTCCATATATGTTTATTATATAATGATAGATCCTAGACAAAACAATACTGATACAGTATATTGCATTAAATATGGGTAATCGTACAATAAAGGGCTTTAAACCCCGCTGATGTTTTTTGGCAAAAGGGTGATAACTTTTTGTTTATGGAAATTAGTTCATTATGGTAAAAAATTATTTGATACGTCGCTTCCTATCATAACATAACCGAGCTGTAACTAAATTTGGTTAGTTTAGGTTAGGTTAGGTTAGTTTAGGCTAGGCTAGATTAGGATAGGTTCTGCTAGATTGGGATAGGTTACGTATGGTTAGGTTAAGTTAGGGTCTTAATTGATTTTTCCTATTGTTTTAGTATTTATGCAATTATACCAGAAAGCTTATTTCACATTGTTCAGTTCCCCCTGTTTGCCACGGTCACCCCTCTCCTCCTCACTTCCCCCTTCACCCCTCACCCCTCCCCTTCCCCTTCTCTCTCCCCTTCACCCCTCATCCCTCTCCTTCGCCCCCTCAACCCTTCCTCCTGACCCCCTCCTCCCCTTCCCCCCCTTTCCACCCTTTCCTCCCCCTTCCACTCTCTCCTCCCCTTTCAACCCTCACCTTACCTCACCGCTGACAGAAAATATTTTTGTTCTTTAATGACTTCAAAACACTCCTGACCAGGTGGTGGTAAACACAATTACAAGAGACACATTAAATTAATTCAATTTACTCATACACAAAAAGCCGCTTCATTGTGGGCGGTAAATTTAGTCTATTGGAATATAAACGAATTCATTCACATAAGTCATAATCCATCAGGAAATGAGAACATTACACGTAAATTCATGGGCATTTTATACACCCAATGTATACAGTAAGTAATTTATATGTTTTTCGACATCCGTTGTGTTTAGTCGCTTTTTTCTTCTAGTTAATTGACTATTGGGTATTGAATATCCAGCATCGCCTTTTGAGTAACATCAGGCAGAGTTTTTCTTTTGGCTGTATGTCAGTATTTACCTTTTCTTACCGTGTGTCAACTGGAGTGTCTCTCATATCACCAGCAATAAGGGAGGGGAGGGAGCAGCCATGCCTCTTCTGTGATGCTTTATTGTAAAATGTTCAATATTTCACGAGAATTATTAATAATAGTAGTAGTAGTGACCATGGGACTTGAATTGACCTTAAAGCGAAATAGTTAGCAGCGTTATTGCACATCCCTAGGGTAGTATTTTAATTTAAATTCATCCAATCAACTTTATTCTAAAAAGTGGAATAAAACTACATTAAAATTAACTGAAACGTTGCAAATATCCGCCACTGTATAACAATGATATGTAAACTTTTATAAAGTAGCACAATTTTGACCCATTGGGTGTTTCTTATTTACGAAAAACATCTGGAATGAATCTGTTCACGTAATCTGTCATGACTTTCAGTGCAGGAGATTACATGTAAACAATGTCCTTAGTCTACAATTTGTATGATGGCGAGAGAGAGAGAGAGAGAGAGAGAGAGAGAGAGAGAGAGAGAGAGAGAGAGAGAGAGAGAGAGAGATCTACAAATGCATAAATATATACCTAAGAAAAAAAAAAGAGAAAGTTAAGAGACAAACTAAAACACTAAAACACACGTACACAAAAAAAAGAAGAGGAAAATAGAGAAATTTGCTCCCACCACCTACACATATGTTTGTTTATGCCAACATATATGAATAAGCAGCACATTACTAAGGGTAGGCGTCCGAGTGTAATTCATCATAGGCAGTAATAATACACTTATGTCGGTAGAGGTGTATTAATTACAGTTATCAGCCGTGTGTGTGTGTGTGTGTGTGTAGAGGAACGGGGGAAGGTGTAGCTAGGGGAAGAGAGGGGGAGGGAGGAGAGGTAAGCGGAGAGTAGGGTGGAGGGGAGGAGGTAGGGGTTGGTAATTCATACCCATTTATTTATTGGGTATTATATGAAAATAACTAATTGGAAACCACAACGTCAAAAGGCCGCGCGGAGAAATAACAGAAAATAACTCTCATGGATTTACAATTATCTGCCCACCCTGTTGTGTAGAGAATTACGTGATACTCCCAACACAAACAAATTCCAGAACGAAATAACACTGAGTTTTATTTTACGAACTTTTCAGCCGATGATTAATTACCTAACCAAAATACTATCAGTCACAGAACAATATACACACACACACACACACACACACACACACACATCAATACACACACGCACACGCGCTACATTTCCTGTCATTCTTTCCAGTCTTGATGTAAAAGATGTCTTCTGCCTCACACAAGTCGGCATCACCATCAACAAAGCACAACCTCACCCCCCACCCGCCATTCTTCCTTCTCATTCACACACAATGGTTCTTCCTGGAATTCCATCGCCTTACTTCTAGTGCATCCTTCACCCCGTATTCTGTCATCATCTTGGTTTTCCCTTCACCTCCTACCATCCATCTCTGTTTGTTTTTCACCCACTTTATCAATTTTTCACTTCACTTTCTCTCGGTAGCTCTGTAACACCTGAGCCGACCCTGATTCCACCTCTGCCCAGCGTTGTCTTCACTTCCACATCTCGGTCATCCAGAGAGGGGGAATGATTCATGTATCCTGATGGGGGGAGGAGTATGTATGTAGAGTATGTATGTATGTATGTATGTATGTATGTATGTATGTATGTATGTATGTATGTATGTATGTATGTAATAATAATAATAATAATAATAATAATAATAATAATAATAATAATTAACGGTTTATTGAAAAAGTTCTGCAGCCCGAAGGCTGAAAATATACATTGGACATAAATGACTTATTACATACATTGGTGGTTTAACAAAAGCCTTCATTAGAGAAAGGTAAAGTAACATACAGTGAACATACAGATTAATGTAGGATTGTACGTGTTGAACAGCAAACACGTAGTGTAGTAACTCCCTCCCAGATGGTGTTAGGAGGGACCTCACGTGATGTAGTGGTTCCCTCAGATGGTGTTATGGGGGACCTCACGTGGTGTAATTACCTCACAGATGGTGTTATGAGGGTCCTCACGTGGTGTAGTAATTCCCTCACAGATGGTGTTATTAGGGACCTGACGTGGTGTGGTAATTCCCTCACAGATGGTGTTATGAGGGACCTGACGTGGTGTAATTACCTCACAGATGGTGTTATGAGGGGGCCTCACGTGGTGTAGTAATTCCTTCACAGATGGTGTTATGAGGGTCCTCACGTGGTGTAGTAATTCCCTCACAGATGGTGTGATGAGGGACTTGACGTGGTGTAGCAATTCCCTCACATATGGTGTTATGAGGGACATGTGGTGTAGTAATTCCCTCACATATGGTGTTATATGAGTGAGGTTTGGTCCCAGGCCTTCCTATCGTAGACGGATTAACACATCGCTGGTTATCACGGGCCGTTATCACTGGGTACCTGGGACCTCACTGTGTGAAGGTTAACTTGGGTATGACTGTTACTGTTGAGTTGTTCTCACTGACTTAAGCACTGTTCACCTCTGTTTAACACTGGTTCCGTTCCTTTCCTAAATGAAATTGTAACTTCTGGCAAGAACTTGTTGATATTCCGGTGGGGAGGAGGGTTCAGGGAAGGGGGTTGGTATGGGCCAACTTAACAGTTGACCTGGCTGCTCCGAGAGGAGCGCCAGGTACGTCTTGACCCTTCGGTGGTCAGATGTATCTTATATCCTTGTAGCATATATATGTATGTATGTATGTACAGTATGTATGGCATGTATGTATGTATGTATGTATGTATGTATGTATGCTGTGGCAATGTATGTAGATAGAAAAAAAATATATGAATAGCAGGGCTTATACAAAGTGCTGATCCCGGGGCACCCTCGATGAGAAATACCTGGTACAATCCTTTCAGTTCACTCCGTCAAAACACACACACACGAGCGTCAGAATACACGTCTTGACGGAGCTGGACGGCAGCCAGGAGGACGTCAACAGCGCTAGAAAAGTCACGCGGACATTGTCAAGACAAACTTCAACAAGTGTTTGATGTCGAACTCAAAAATGTATAAACACGAAACTTATTGAAGAGGACGGGGAGTGAGTGGTGGTGTGGGGACGGTGAGGAGGAGGGAGGATGGAGGCTATAGGGGCAGGAGTCAGGCTATGGTGGGTAGGAGGGAGCTGTGGAAGGGAGGGCGGGAAGGAGGCTGTGGAGGGCAGGTGAGTGAAAAGGAGGGATAAAAGAAGGAGGTAGGCAGGCCTGAAGTGACAAGGGACACAATGGTGGTAAGAGAGAGTGACGCAAAAGAATTGTGGAAAAAGACTGACGTTGGAGACTAAAGACTGGTGGAGAAAGACTGGCAGGAAGACGAAGGAGGGCATGAGGTGAGGACGGGGTGTTGGGGGATAAAGGAGTGGCGGGGAGAGGAGGGGGGAAGAGGGAGTGAGATGGCTTAAACCGGTGGGTAAATACGAAGAAATGGTGTTGAAGGTGAGGGAAGGATGGTGAAGGATGAGGAGGAGGGGCTGTGCCGAGGATGAAGAAAGGAAAATGAAGGATTGGTTAGGTTAGGTTAGCTTAGGTTAGGTTTAATAAGTTATAGGTTAGGTCTAAGATTAGTTTAGTTTGGGTTAAGTAAGGTTTCTTTGAGTTAGGTTAGATTAGATTAGGTTAGTTTGGGTTAGGTTAGGTTTACGAATCAGTATTAATAACCAACAGTAACACACAACTATAGATCGCCTCACTAATGTTTATCTATTTTTATTAAAGTGATCTGGTGCAGCGAACAAGCGTAATTATTCATATGTGTAGTTTATAATGACTTTATTAATTATGCTTGGAAAATGTACCAAATATTATCCATATGTTTATTCTCAAACATAATTTGCAAGTATAATTGTCTATCTGTTGTTGCTATTGTTGTTGTTTAAGTATGGGATTGGGAATGTTTGGTTGAATTAATATTATATTCGACAGTTCTGACAGACAAAGAAGTGTATTTAGACACTTGAAGTGCTGTCTTAGTGGTCAGAGAAGAAAAAGAAGAAGAAGGACAAGAAGAATTGTTGAGAAACGGTGCATGTCAGGTATTGTGTCGTGAGAGCTATACTGGCTGCTATCACCATCTTCACCACGATAACTCCCACTCCCATCCATTAGTGCGGGAGACGAAGGAGGCGGTGTTGCAAGTTCTCTCATTCTTCCCTTCATAAGCATTAGAGTCGTTGGTGACACAAGTGGCGTTAAATGAGTCAGGTGATTGTTGTTAGCACGCCTCTCCCTTCCTCCTCCCTACCCCCTCTTCATCTTCTTTCTCTTCCTCCTCCTCAACACGACCTAACATATTACATCTCCAAATAAGAACACACGCTTGAATTACCTCCCACCAAAGTCTGGTTTATCTGCCTTAATGTAGACGCCTTCACGATGTTATTTGGAATTAGATTCAATTTGGCCATTTCTGTAGATTACACAATTTTTATTTTTTTTTATGCTAGTTCCATTTCATTATGGGTTTTTGTGAATAGAATTGCTCCAAATATCTTTTTTGATGGTTCGTTGACTGTCTATTTATTAGTAAAATTGTGTATATGAAACGAGTTCCCGCCAGATATTGGACTGGGTAATCCGGTGATGGGTTCAGTCCGGGTGAGTCGCACTTCGCCTGTGTCGCCTCGAACTGTAAACAATGGTAGAACCTCCTAGCCGTAGAGAACCTAACCATGACTCCCCCCCCCCCAACACACACACAGACACACTCACATATATACATATATATATATATATATATATATATATATATATATATATATATATATATATATATTATGCCACGATGTATTCTGGTTGTTTGAACGTTCATTGTTATGTTTTATTTTGCTTTATGTTGAACTAGTGAGCCCAGAACACACACACACACACACACACAAAAAGAGAGTGAGAGAGAGAGGGGACGGTTCATGTGAGCTATCCCTCGACTGTGTTTATCCACAAAAAGTAAAACAATCACGCAGCGCTACAATATTCATCAAAATATGGATCATCATCCCGCAGGTTGAATTCGTTTATATTTCATCTCTATCCCTTCACTTTGTTGTTAAACCCCGCGTTATCTGGCTCATCTCCTTTATCTGGTAACACTGATCATCCACCAACTTGTCTCACCATGAAGAGCCTTAGTTATACTTATACGGAGCCTAGAGTTGATCGTATACATATCAACTCACGGAGAGACAGGACACAGTTGGGTTAACTCCGTGTTCTAAAGGGAAATTAGAGGGGAATAATGAGGCCTTTCGAGACAAAAGGATGACCGGGTACTGAGAAGAACACATAACAGATTCAGTAATGTATAGAATGGTGAAGGTGTCAGGAGGTGTGTTTGTTTAGTGCCAAGTACCCGGGAGCAAGTTTCCTTCACCCTCCTCCTCCTCTCACTTCCTCATGACCGTTATGGGAGGGCAGGGGGGTTGCAGTCCAGCCAAGGAAAGTGAAACAGTGAGCTAACTTTCCTGTGTGAAGATAGTTTTAGTTTAATTGGAGAGTGCCGAAGCATTGTCCGAGAGAGACGCATAGGTGTCAAGTTCCCTTTACCTCCCATGGCCAGCCTCACACCATTCCACCTAGCTAGTCTCTTTCCGACTCATCCACCTAACCCCTAACTCGTATAACTAACCAGGTAGACAACGCAAAGCAGCGACAACTCTCAGTCTACACAACAATATTGTCCTTAGAAACGAAGAATCCCGGCCAGCACAATCCCTTCAAGGAGACAAAATGGTCCAAGGTTACTCAGATAGCCAACACTCGATCAACCAAGAGGATGGTGGCTCCTGCCCAACTTGCGGAAAATGCTGCAGGGTCAACAGAAAAATTGGCGGCATTAGCAAACATGGTGACTGTCCCACGCACGGAAGCCCCTGCCTGGCAGATCTATCCAACCATCAGGAAATCTCTTGGAAGCGATCAAAACAACTAGCACCAGGACTCCACATCACCTCCTAACGGTAACTCGTCCACATATACCTGCAGAATTTACTCTCTAGGATGATGCCTCCTGTTATTGCTTGGCTTCGTGTCTTGTAAAGCATAGGGGAGGGGGGGAGGGGTTAAATTACGAGCTTCGACAATAATCACGATGATAAAGGCTTTCCCTTGAGCAGACAACTCCACCAGGCTTTTCCAGAACTGTCAGAACTCACGCCGCCGAGGACCCAGCGGTGACAACCCCAAAATGTCAAAACTTAGAGCGTTAGTTAATCAAGAGACAGGGGAGAGAAACACAGAGGGAGCCTCGAGGATAATTGTTATTGCCAGCGAAGACGAGGTCACTACCAGGGACGAAGAGACAGTCGGGGCCTTACTAAAGAAGCATCCAACCAGAGCTCCCACTAACAAGTGTGACCACCCCGAGGATACCGCAGTAGAGAATTCTTTAATTATGTAGTATTCAATCAGTCGTATCATCCCCAAACCCCAGCGCACAATATATATATATATATATATATATATATATATAAATAAACTCGCCAACTGCATTGGACTGGCTAACCATTACCCCGGAACACGTTCCGCAAATCTATTAACATCCAGGTTCCCAATTACTGATGGGTAGACAGTGGCAAATGCTGTCAAGAAACTTGCCCATAGTTTCACCCTGCCTAGGGATCGAACATGCTGACCATAAGACCACAGGGTTCTAATTCCTGGTCATCGTGATATAATTGTCGTTTTAGAGTGTTGAAAGGAGGAAAGGAGGAGGTCTAAAAAAATCCCATTAATATATAAATAAATTCTTGTACTAAAGGACATTGTATATGAACACTGACACCTGCAGCTGGGGACTGAATCTAGGCTACAAGTGAGCTGCCCAGTGACTAAAGGATATGTTTATTCCATTCCATTATGAGTCGACAACTTACCTGTCCGTTCTATCATGTTAGTAAGTTACATAGGTGGACGTGTGTTTTGGACAACTTCCTGAAATGTTTCTATTGTACTCCCATGTACCCAGTGGCGATGGTAAAATGTTAGTTTTGAATTACTTAGTGTGAGTACTGGCTGTTGTATTTTATTGTTTGATGACACAATTATCGCTAATAGCATATATACTGTAAAGGGATAAAATATATATATATATATATATATATATATATATATATATATATATATATATATATATATATATATATATATATATATATATATATATATAACGTGTGTGCATGTGTGTGTGAATACAAAGGTGGTGATGTACCTTCTCAGTAACATGAACTGGCCATTTTGCTGCTAAGAGCCTTGAGCATTTATCTAGAGAGCTATGCTAGCTTATTTTCCCAAGGTAACTCCTCAGGCAGTTCTCTTTCTTTGCAACAGAGAGACCCATCTGTCTCAACACCCAATCTGGCCTAATAGGATTTGAGGATTTTTGTCTTCCTGTGTCGAATCCTTTGAAAAATACTGATACAAATCCTCTTCGGGCAAAATAATTTAAGGTTTTACTACATATATTTTATACACATCCTGAGTCAATTACCAAAATGTAAATAAAACACATGTGTATAGACTCTTACTCTTAGACAAAAAGTAAACAGTACATGTAATATTCTCAAGAACGATGAAAGCATATATATATAAAAAGATAAAGAAAGAGGCGTAAAAGCGATCACATCACCTTGTACAACACTGGTCATGCATACAAGAGACCAGCTCCACCCACCCTAGTACAAACAATTATCATTATCCTGGGCTTAATGGTTCTTTTCCCCGCCTGTGTACCGAGCAGTGGACCGTGTAGTGATCGCCTCAGTCCTGTATGGTTATTGACCATCTATGAGGGGAGGAAGGTCACTCCTGTACACGGAGGGTCAGGTAGTGGAGTTGTATTGACAGTAAATGTAAGGTTTTGATGGCTATTTGGCCTCGTGTGTGTGTGTGTGTGTGTGTGTCTGTGTGACTGACGGAAGGAAATTGGAGGAGGTTTGTATTCTGTTGTTGTGTTCAGAGTGCAGTACAGTAGTTATTATGTAGTTTAAGAGTGTTCTTCCTGTGAAACAGTCGTGATTCCTATAACACACACACACACACACACACACAAACACTCGATTTACCACCATGATTTTAAAATTTCCTATAACACCATTTAAAAAGAAAGAGAGAGACATAGAAACCCAGCAGTGGCAACACAAGGATTTAACTTGATGTTCACCTATGAATTGCAATAGGATTTAGCAATTAAGGCCGGGGATTTACCATACGGGTGTGTTCGCTTACAGTAACGGGCGAGTTGAGTGTGCAGCATGATCGGCTTACTCAATGGAGAATATTGCTACTGCTCTTTCAGGTAAAACGATGAGTTTACACGTGTTGAGGTGCAATTGATACACCTTCATACACCTGTGTTCGCATTGTTATTATTATGTATTTAGTAATAAACTCCTGTGCGTACTTGAGTCTTTACCTGGTGCTTGTATAATGTAGGATGAGAGGACAGGTGTTTTTTCTTTACTCTTACATCCACCCTTGATCCACTTCATCCCCACGACAGGATACTCACACACCCAAAGGTTGTTCCACCATTGGCATGTGCATGGGACCACTACCAGCACTATCGCTTGCATGAACTCATTCCCAGAGGTCAAATTTGAATTTTTGTTGTGATACAGCGAATATTGGGGGTGCGGCGGCCGAGTGGATACATCGCTGGCCTCCCGTCCTTAGGGTCGTTCGTTGTTAACTAGGTTTCTCATCTGTTAGTGAAAGTTAAGGTGGTTAGATATAGTAATGCTCACGATCCCTCTTATGTATTAAAGGTTTAGTATACAGTGTGTTTAATCAGCTTGTAGTAAGACAAATATATAAATACGTCCTTATTGATTTTCATGGTGACCGCGTGAATGTTTACTTTTTGATGTACAAGTTCCCCCAGAGCATTGCATGAGACCTCGCACATCAACAAATGAGGACAATGATGCTGTTATAACACAAACATTTATGCAATATACACGAAAATCTACATAAAAGTACTGTGTGAATATACTGTATATACATCCAGAACCAAAGTTGCTGGTTAACACATGCCGTGGAGAACAGTAATTCCTGGGTATATTTTAGTTGCGTGATATGTTAGCTAATATTCGGTGTATCACAACCTAAATTCATATTCAACTTCCGCGAATAAGTTCATGTAGCCGAGGCAGTTGGCAGGGCAAGTATGTTCCGGGAATAGTATAATCAAAGGTGTATTTCGAAAATTTTATGCTGAATATTATCCCCAGACAGACAGACAGACATGGATAATAACGTCATGTGGTGATGGTGTCATAAATCTGCGTCTTATTTACTTACGGGTGATGGTAATTGTATTTGGGGTATGTTTTGTTACAGTAATTCTCTCTCTCTCTCTCTCTCTCTCTCTCTCTCTCTCTCTCTCTCTCTCTCTCTCTCTCTTCTGTTCAAATTCATAAACTTACAACCCGTTAAGATTATTCATGTTATCATTCCTATTAGTCTACCTTATTATGTGTATGTCTCTGTCTGTCTGTCTATCTATTTGTCTGTCTGTCTGTCTCTGTCTGTCTGTCTGTCTGTCTTTCTGCCCGTCTCTCTAAATGATAGTTGTTGCTATCGTGAAATACAACAGTAAGGTCAGTTATTTAGGGCACGGCTTCTCTGAATCTATAACACTGGGTATATATATATATATATATATATATATATATATATATATATATATATATATATATATATATATATATATATATATATATATAGAATAAATTATAAAGTTAAATAGATTATATTCACTTGGAAGAACTCACGGGGACAGTAAACAGCGTCGCGTGTGGTGAAGAGGAACACAAGTAACACAATAACAACTTCCGGTAACAATAATAATAATAATAATAATAATAATAATAATAATAATAATAATAAATATATGTAGGAATACATAATGGAAGATAAGAGAAGTGGGACAAGAGAGAGAGAGCATCAGTAACTCAGGCAAGGTTGAGAATAAACATCCATCATTACAATAATATTTACATTCGTCTCCTTGATCCTCCTCTTCCCGGCCAGGAGTTGCTCGCTCGGTCATGGGATCACATTACCATTTCAAAGAGATTCTGACCTATCTCATTCACCACTCTTCCTCTTCCTCCTCCTCCCTCTTCCTTCTTCCTCTCCTCCTCCTCCCTACTCCTCCATGGTAAAATCTCTCCGTACACTCAAGTGATCTATATTCGCATCTTGAATGGAATATGTGGTGTGCAATTTTCGTGTTTACTGGTTACTGAAGTATTTATGAGAGCTGGGTATATATTCTGTGTCGCTGGTCTGAGATATTATTCTACTTGGGAGATTTGTTTGGGAATCTGTGTCTTGGTTGTGGTGATTTACCTACCTGAGTGATGTGTGGATGTTAATACTTGATGGATGATTCGGTATGATTATTCTTTACTCTTTATTGACATGTTTTATTAAGGGATTTTATGTAGTGTACTAGTGTTGACAGAGACGGTGAATATATAACTCTTCAGACCAGGGTGGGATCGAACACTATGTGAGGAGAGTGTGTTTTCTTATTGTTGTTCTTAGTTACTTTATTATATGGGACTCTTGGTGGCAATACTGGCAGCGTGAGGAGGTAGAAAAGTTTGTCTATTCAGAAAATAACTTAGCATCGTGATGTAACCTTTCCCTTTAAAGGGTTGGGATAACATCGTGGGCTCTGTATTCACACACGGAGACTAGGGCTCGATTCCAACTTGAATTTTTTTGTGGGTGTGTGTGTCAAGAGAGAGAGAGAGAGAGAGAGAGAGAGAGACACACACACACACACACACACACATATATATATATATATATATATATATATATATATATATATATATATATATATATATATATATATATATATATATATATATATATATATATATATATATATATATATATATATATATATTTAAGATATCCAACAAAAATCACAAACACATGAAAAACTAAAGCGTACAAGTCCCCCCTCCCAAAACAGTCCAACGTCATGAACCCAGTGGAGCAGTCACCCGCGGCTGCCTTCTGTGACACCCCACCATATATCTCACCTGCTGCAGGGGGGTAATCCAGGTACATCACTAAACCGTATAATATAATCTCAGGTTTTCATCAGATTATACAAGGGGGTTGAAACAATACTGATCTGACCACTGAGAGAGAATATTATCTACTGTAGTTTATTCCCTCTCTTAAGACACGAAGATCTGGAAAGTATAATACTGTATATCAGGCGAGGAAATATATCACAGTGTTGAATTATATTTAATGTTTATTTTTTTCTTGTGGGTGTTAGAAATACACATACATACATACATAATGGTTGC
Source organism: Homarus americanus (assembly GCF_018991925.1). Classification (NCBI taxonomy): domain Eukaryota; kingdom Metazoa; phylum Arthropoda; class Malacostraca; order Decapoda; family Nephropidae; genus Homarus; species Homarus americanus. Next base: position 452,996 of record NW_024756024.1, read on the forward strand.
CCCTCGTGTAACAAGGATGGCCGGCCCCAAAGGCCACATAGGCGTGAATTTGTTTTAGGTGTAGAATCTGTCGGGAACACAAAAACCACACCCTGAGTTAACGAGCTGCATGACCCAGTGTCAAGGAATAGTCCGAGAAGACCGGACAACTCGCCAACTGCACTGGCTAACCATTACCCCGGAACACGATCCGCAAATCGACTAACATTCAGGTTCCCAATTACTGCTGGGTAGACAGAGGCAAATGGCGTAAAGAAACTTGCCCATAGTTTCACCCTGCCAGGGGATCGAACCCGGGTTCGCTCGCCTGCAAGGCTAGCATGCTGACCATTACACCACATACATACATACATACATACAAGCAGACAGACAGACAGACAGATAAATAGGCTAGCCAGGCTTCCCTCATTCTCTACCCGTGTGAACAGCTGTGAGTGAAATGTATAAAAAGTTACAGTAGGGCCATTGCTTCTGTGTGTGTGTGTGTGTGTGTGTGTGTGTGTGTGTGTGTGTGTGTGTGTGTGTGTGTGTGTGTGTTCTCGAGAGTCGATTTCCCAGTAGAGGAGTCAGTGGGCGAATCAAGGTGTTGTTGCATGGCTGGTGAGTGGGTGGGTTAGATGGGTAGGTGGGTTAGGTGGGTGGGTTGATGGGTGGGTTCGATGTCCCTGGAGGTGTGGTGCGGAGGGAAGCAAAGAGTGATCAATACATCGTAGAGTGTTGAGAGAGTGTATTGGTTGATCTCCTTTCCTTAGATGACCCTATAAACAGTGAGTGTGGTGTGGGTGTAATGGGATCGTTAGCCGTAGAATATTTTCCAATACATGTCAGAATTGTTCTCTTGTAGATGTGATTGTACTGTGAGAATTTAGTGTATTGCTTTATGTATTATTTTAGATAGATAGATAGATAGCTAGATAGAGAGAGATAATTTAATATGAAAATGATGAGGATTTTCACCTTTCTTAAATCTGTCACAATACCACAATTCTCCAATACCATCTTTCACACTTTTCATGCTCTTTCACTCTCCATTTTCCCAACATTATTTGATTCTACTGTCAATTCACTCGCCCATTATCCACCCTCCATTGGTATTGCTCACCCACCATTAAAAAAGGACAGATGATATATATATTAACGCGATTACACAAACATATAAAAAAGTTTTGTTACATAATTTCGAAAAGTTTAGTTTAATTATCGTTGGCGGCTAATTAGTTTGTGTGAGTTCAGTGTTCACCTGGCTATGTTATTATTATTATTATTATTATTATTATTATTATTATTATTATTATTATTATTATTATTATTATTATTATTATTATTATTATTATTATTATTATTATTATTATTATTATTATTATTATTATTATTATTATTATTATTAGTAGTAGTAGTAGTAGTAGTAGTATTGTGTTCTTGAGTTTATATAGTTAGAGCATATTACAATAATCTAAATAAAACACACACTGATGACACACACGCACACACACACTGCACACACACACACACACACACACACACACACACACACACACACACACACACACACACACACACACACACACACACACACACAGAGGAGGTGTAATACAATTATGTCACTTTTCATGGTTTCAGGTAACACGTTTCTATATATGCGGAAGTATAGTGGATGTTTGAGAGAGAGAGAGAGAGAGAGAGAGAGAGAGAGAGAGAGAGAGAGAGAGAGAGAGAGAGAGAGAGAGAGAGAGAGAGAGAGAGAGAGAGAGAGAGAGAGAGAGAGAGAGAGAGAGAGAGAGAGAGAGAGAGAGATTTTTTCTCCAGTAGGTGTGTCCGATTTCTTTCCATGTTCTTGGGAGAAAAATTACACCCACAATGTAAAAACTCGTTTTCTTAGGGGAGGGAACATGGAGCAACCCATTAAAGAAGGTGAAAACGATTGCTTCTTCAGCTCGGATTGTTTGCTGAGTTAGTTTACCACCTACGTCTTTCCTGGTTCTAGCTGGCTAAATCAGTTTACTATCACCACCATCTGATGTTAGTTGACTTACTGGTTAAATTCACTATTACCACTGTTACCATCATCGCTATTACCAACACTACTACCATCCCCCACGCCCCTCACCCACCTTAACACCTACCTATTTCCCCACTCACCCATCTCCCCACACTCGCCCACCTCCCTTCCCCACTCTCCCACCTAACCCTATCCACCATCCACCAACGTCCCAACCCACTCACTTCTCTACCACCCACCTCTCCACCAATCCACCTTCCCACTCACTCACCCCCCCCCACCCATCCACATTCCATAGCTGTTTCACTCTCCATCCGACTTACTGAAATTCATTCCTGAAATTCCACTATTGTATGACGGAGGTGTACAGTATATATATATGTGTGTGTGTGTGTGTGTGTGTGTGTGTGTGTGTGTCTGTGTCTGTGTGTGTGTGCAACTGTGTATGATTGTGTCCTCACGTGGTACAAGGGGGAAATTTTGGTGTGTGAGCTAAAAACACATATCCACAAATAAACTGATCTATCTGTTTTTGTATGTATGTATGTATGTATGTATGTATGTATGTATGTATGTATGTATGTATGTATGTATGTATGATACCAACGGACACCAACTGTAAAAGCAAAAAGCGACAGATGCTTCAAGAAAAACAAAAACAACATCAGAGCCTGCAATAATAACAACAACAATAGCAATAACAATAACAACAGTAGCTACAACAACAACAACAAACAACAAAAGGTCTCACAGCCCAGACAATAAAACACTAACAGTTCTCTTAATCGCATCAGCTTCTTGTAACAATCAAACTTTTAACTCAATAACAAAGAAGGATTTTCTCACCTGAATCAAAATCCTGTCTCTCTTATCAAATACGAGGTTATAGGTCAGAGGTCAGTGGTTAGGATGTAGTGTAGAAAGGTTCAGGTTCACAGGTCAGTCTTCGGAGGTCAGAGGTCAGGGTTTACGGTGAGAGTTGAGAGGTTAGAAGTTAGCTTTAATTCTACAGATATTGTACGTGATACATCCTCACTTATCCTATGACCTCCTCCTACAGGTCCCCAGCCGTTACCAACACCTCTTCCCTCCCTGACCAGATATCCCTCCTCCTAGTCACAGGCCTGGCACACCTGCCACGCTTTGCTATAAACAGATGAAATGTACCGGGAATTCCCCCCCCCCACACACACTCATCATTCCGTCACTTTATGTAACTTGCTGACAAAACCTATGACCCTTCAGGCTTTCACGCCCTTAATGCATGAGTCATAAAGGCAAGCATGAACTTAGCATGCTTCCCAGTTGGGCACTGTAAACGCTTCTGCGCTTCACCTTGCACAGGATGTAAGGGGGTGCCCAATAAACTAGCCCCCTCCGGGGCAATCTGTAAAATATTATACGTGAGAGAAGAAAGGTCAGGGTTTAGAGGTTAGAGTACAGAGGTCAGGGTTCAGAGGTTAGAGTGCAGAGGTCAGAGTATAGAGT